>NC_136266.1:152371793-152480322 GCF_964187855.1 Myxine glutinosa
TCTTTCAAGGCGTTTTTGTGGTGTTTTCCCAAAGCTCCTCTCATTGCAAAAGTAATAACACATGATGATCACATAATATTAATGATGTTATGAAACAATATCCCCACTCCTCAAGGGGTTTTGGAGATTGAGATATTGCCTCCCCCCTCCCCACCCCAAAATCCTCACTGAAGCAAATGTTACCATCAGGAATTTAAAATGGTGAGGTATGGTCTGATCCTTTTAATGACCTGATCTAACATGTTAAGATGTGATGCATGTTCTGATCATTTCAAATTATTATTATTTTGTGTGGAAAATGAAGGCTTGTGTAAGACCTAACACATCAAACACGAAACATGCACGGATCTACCATCTATATTATAATCTCCATCGGTGATCCTGTCTGTCTGTCTGTCTGTCTGTCTGTCTGTCTGTCTGTCCAGGGGATGGCGGTCATCACAGTCGCTAGAATGATTCAAGTCTCAGTTTCAGCAAAAGTTGTGAAAATTGGCGACATTAAAGGGAAGAGAGGAGTGAGGAGGATTTGGAAAGGAGTGAGGGGAGAGGAGTAAAGGGAAGAGAGGAGTGAGGAGTGAGGAGGACTTGGAAAAAAGTGAGGGGAGAGTAAAGGGAAGAGAGGAGTGAGGAGGACTTGGAAAAAAGTGAGGGGAGAGGAGCAAAGGGAAGAGAGGAGTGAGGAGGACTTGGAAAAAAGTGAGGGGAGAGGAGTAAAGGGAAGAGAAGAGTGGTGAGGACTTGGAAAGGAGTGTCAGCAGAGGTAAGGGAGCACGAGCAGATTTACACCATGATAATATCATGCTGTGTCTGATCCTTTTAATGACCTGATCTAACATGTTATAATATCATGCATGTTCTGATCCTTTAAATGACCTGATCAAACATGTTATAATATCATGCACGCTCTGATCCTTTCAATGACCTGATCTAACATGTTATAATATCATGCATGGTCTGATCCTTTCAATGACCTGATCAAACATGTTATAATATCATGCATGCTCTGATCCTTTCAATGACCTGATCTAACATGTTATAATATCATGCACGTTCTGATCCTTTCAATGACCGGATCAAACATGTTATAATATCATGCATGTTCTGATCCTTTCAATGACCTGCTCTAACATGTTATAATATCATGCACGTTCTGATCCTTTCAATGACCGGATCAAACATGTTATAATATCATGCATGTTCTGATCCTTTCAATGACCTGCTCTAACATGTTATAATATCATGCATGGTCTGATCCTTTCAATGACCTGATCAAACATGTTATAATATAATGCATGTTCTGATCCTTTCAATGACCTGATCTAACATGTTGTTTTATCATGCATCATGCACGGTCTGATCCTTTCAATGACACAATCTAACATATTTTATGTCATGCACTGTCTTATAATATCATGCTCTGTCTGATCCTTTCAATGACCTGATCTGCCATGTAATAATATCATGCACTGTCTGATCCTTTCAATTCCATGATGGAACATGTTATAATATCATGCATCGTCTGATCCTTTCAATGACACAATCGAACATGTTGTATCATGCACGGTCTGATCTAACATGTTATCATATCTAGCATGTTCTGCTGCTTTCAATGACCTGATCTAAAATGTTAATCATACATGTTTTCATCCTCTCAATTACCTAATCTAACATGTTATAATATCTTGCACGTTCTGATTCTTTCAATGAGACAATCTAACATGTTTTTAAATCATGCACTGTCTGATCCTTGCAATGACCTGATCTAACATGTTATATCATGCATGTTCTGATCCTTTCAATGACCTGCTCTAACACGTTATAATATCATGCATGTTGTGATCCTTTCAATGACCTGATCAAACATGTTATAATATCATGCATGTCCTGATCCTTTCAATGACCTGCTCTAACATGTTATAATATCATGCACAGTCTGATCCTTACAATGACCTGATTTAACATGTTATAATATTATGCACTGTGTGACCCTTTCAATGACACGATCTAACATGTTATAATATCATGCATGTTTTGATCCTTTCAATGACCTGATCGACGACAACAACAACAACAACAGGCATTTTAAGGCCATTTTCCCTCCTGGAGCGGGGGTTAGCCTTGTGGGACACATGTTAATTTCCCTCAATGACCTGATCTAAAATGTTATAATATCATGCATGTTCTGATCCTTTCAACGACCTGATCCAACACGTTATAATACCCCCTGTTTCCACGAGGCTGGTACTCATTTTGCCGACTTCAAAAGGATGACAGGCTGAGTCAACGCACCTGGTATTATTTTAACGAAGTGACCCTAAGATCTTAAGTGAGCCACATTAACCATGAAGCCAACACCAGGATTAGTTTCACAAGTGACGAAGTCGAACTCTCGGTAGCGCACAAACCTCCGCCAGGATAAGCAGGTTACGTTTGGTATCCACTGATAAGGTGGATCTGGATTCGAATCTGGACATAAACCGAATCACCTCGTTCTTGTCACTTTCCCATCTCTGAGTTACAAAAATTAATAAAAAATCACATATAAATCCTTGTTCTAGGGTTAATATTTCGGAAATTATCAATATTTTAAAATGTGAAAACAGCCCATTTTTGGGTCTTTGTTTAACAAGGAGTTAAATGTGAAGACGAGTGGCCCAAATTCAGGTGTTTAGTGTTGCAAAGCGTCATAACTTCCTTAATACCTGAAATATTGAAATAAAACTTTTAGTGAACAAAACCCATGGGATATACATTTTGATGGCTCAATTTATACTTCATAATCATGCAATTAACATATTGTCAATTAGCGATATCATTCAATGAATAAGTTAACTTTGTGAGCTCAAAGAAAAGCATCTCCGATGCAGAACTTAGTTCATTGATAAAGTACTGAAGGTAGAAAGCCAATCGATGTTAATTAAATCTTGTTTAACTCGGATTTGATGATGTAAGAGCTTGCAAACCATAACCATGAAAATTTGGTACAATGGGCGCCGCCACATGCACCGCGGCCAGCTGCACCTATGAGCTATGATCACGCTACACGCACGTGCTATGCCCACGCTATGTGCTATCACCACGCTACAGTCCTGTGATTGGCTTTTGTACCAAATTCATATTAAATGAAGGAGTTTTGCTTATTAAACTTCAACAAGAACTTCAATTTCATGTTTCCGGACCCTTTTTTATATTCGGAAAGATAATATTAACAGATATCGATTACGGATAACCGTCCCTGCCACACAGGCCTCGATCAGTCACCGATCGAGTGGATAAAACAAGCAAATAAAATCCTCATTCATCCACGTTATAGATGCATCATTTTAATAACATACCTATGAATAACAATTAAAACTTTTTAAACTTCCATTATAATGCCATACTTACGAAAAAAAGCCGTTATTATCGTGTTTTTATAACGAAGACTGCACGACGAAAAACGGACTGCAAAAAAACTTCCGCCCCGCCATTACCGGATGTGAGTGGTTTTTTTCATTACCGGATATAATATTTATTTTCTCATTACCGGATGTGAAGAATCCCTTCTCTGTTATGAAGAATCCCTTCAAATGATCGTTTTGCAAATCTCTTAGTGTGAAACTCCGAACAAAAACTTACATGTTATAATAAAATAAAATGAAAAATTCCGAACAAAAACTTTGTCTCCGGATCCCTTTATCATGTTTTATGTGTCAGTTTGACTTTTTGTGATCAATGTCAGCTCTTACACGAGCCTCGATCTTGTACTATGCAAAAAAAATTCCTTTTCCTCAGAAGACCCGACCCGATCACGAAGAACTACGTCACAATTACAGTTTAAAGTTTTCATAATCACCCGGAAGCTTTACGGCGTTATTGACTTCTTCCTGTTAAAGCAATTCAATCTTCTTCTTCCTCTTAATCACCGATGTCCACCATATGACAAAGTAGTTGATGGCTCATTGACCAATTGGCGTCAGCTAAACAACTGAAGCCATACATCGGCCATTTTACCACTCCTATTCACCGTGCAAAAGAGTACACGACTCACAATAAGTTAGGGATATTGTGGGAGTGAGTTTATTATTTTTATAGGGGTTAGGGTTAGGGTATTGAAATCAAGAATCCTGTGTTTTTTCACGCTCATTAATAACCATAGAATTAGGACCAACAACTGTTTTCAACATAATTAACACACAAAATCAACCACACCGAAGAACCTGCCAATATCCCTAACTTATTGTGAGTAGTGTAATTACCTTTAGTTCAGTTGTTTGATCGTCGACTTGGCAGAGGATTTCAGTTACACACAACCCCTTATATTGACCTCATAGTAAACGAGAGAACATCAGAAACTTTTCCAGCAATGCCGCGCCCTTCGGAGTGCAACTCGCCTCTCACGCCATCCCGCCCCGTCCCGTCCCTCCCAGTCCCGTCCCGCCTCGTCCTGTCCCGTCCCGCCTCGTGCTGTCCCGCCTAGCCCCGTCCCGTCCTGCCTCGTCCCGTCCCGCCTCATCCAGTCCCGCTTCGTCCAGTCCCGCCTCGTCCCGCCCTGTCCCGTCCTGCCTCGTCCAGTCCCGCCTCGTGCTGTCCCGCCTAGGCCCGTCCCGTCCTGCCTCGTCCCGTCCCGCCTCATCCAGTCCCGCCTCGTCCAGTCCCGCCTCGTCCCGCCCTGTCCCGTCCTGCCCTGCCTCATACCGCCCCGTCCCGCCCAGCCCCGTCCCGCCTCGTCCCGTCCCGTTCCGTCCCTTCCCTCCTCATCCCGTCCCGCCTTGTCCCGTCCCGCCTCGTCTCGTCCCGCCCCGTCCCGTCCCGCCTCGACTCGTCCCATCCCGCTCAGCCCCGTCCCGCCTCGTCCCGTCCCGCCCAGCCTCGTCCCACCCCGTCCTGTCCCGCCTCGTCTCGTCCCGCCCCGCCGAGCCCCGTCCCCCCCCTCCCCCGCCAAGTCCAGTCCCGTCCCGCCTCGTCCCGTCCCGCCTCGTCCAGTCCCGCGTCGTCCCGCCCATCCCGTCCCACCTCGTACCGCCCCGTCCCATCCCGTCCCGTCTCGTCTCGTCCCGTCCCGCGCTCCGTCTCGTCCCGCCTCGTCCAGTCCCGTCCCGCCCAGCCCCATCCCGTCCTGCCAAGCCCAGCCTCGTCCCGTCCCGCCCAGCCCTGTCCCGTCCCGCCCCGCCAAGCCCAGCCTCGTCCCGTCCCACCCAGCCCTGTCCCGTCCCGTCCCACCAAGCTCAGCCTCGTCCCGTCCCGTCCCACCCAGCCCTGTCCCGTCCCGTCCCGCCAAGCCCAGCCTCGTCCCGTCCCGCCCAGCCCTGTCCCGTCCCGCCCCGCCAAGCCCAGCCTCGTCCCGTCCCACCCAGCCCAGCCCCGTCCCACTCCTGCGATCCGAGTATCCGACCTTTCTTGGAAACACCAAAACCGAAATTCTGGTATATCCACTTTGCTGCACGAACAGCACCGTTTTATTTTTGTTTTCTCCTTTATGACACGAGGAGGAGGAAAGTCTATCAGAATGATGGGTGCACAAAAATAAACACAACACAGAGGATTACAATAAATAGTTGTGGATTTTGTAAGATGGATTATTTGCAATAAATAATAAACAGTCCAAGAAATGAGACCTTCCCTGGGGAGGATTAGAGGTTAGGACAGAAAATAGTCTAAACATTGCATGTTGAATTGAGAGCAATGTTACAATGTTACTTGATCAGCTTGTAATTATATCCAAGTTTGAGGAGAGTTAAGAGGCTGCTTTTTGCCCGGAACTGTCGATCTGAGGGCTTAGATGTGGCGTGGCAGTTGGTGAAGTCATCAGCAAAAAGATAAAGATTTTCCAGAGAGTCAGAAAGATCATTGATTAAGTTTAGAACGAGAACAACACTCTTCAACGTCATGACGTCGAACAATATGCCTCCGCCCACATTATTACATCATCGTAATACTTGTACTATCTCAACCTTTTAGGGGGGTGAGGTTTGTTCCCCTCTTCTCTTCTTTGGAAGTCTCTGTTCAAAGGTGGCCGTCCATTAACAATATTTTACCATTGAAGTTGAGAAAAATGTAGTAGCAACTAGTTGTGTGGCCTTCGATGTTGGGACCTGTGTAACTGAGCTGCTTGGGTAGTGATGGGATGAAGTGCAGTCAAGCTATGATGGTAAATGCTCTGCAAGGCTTTCGACTGGTTTGGTGAACAACTCTCAGTTTGATCAGGATTACTTATGCGGATATGGACAACTCCAAACTCTCCAATGACTGATACTTTTCAATATAAAACACAATGTGTGTTTGTGTCTTTGTATGTTTGTGTACTTGTGTGTTTGTGTGATGTCTGTCCCCCTTTGTAAAAAGAGGTTTTAAAGGCTTTGAGTCGCATTTTAGGATGGTTTTGAGTGGGGTTTTCATGGGCAATCTTGGAACACCACTGTGTCCAATGGTTAAAAGACCGAAAATACTCCAAGGACATAACATACCCCAAGGATCCAGAAGACCCAAAATACCGAAAGCATACAAAAAACCCAGAACACCAAAAATATGCCGAAGACCCCAAAATCCCCAAAGACCCCAAAAATACAAAAGAGCCTGAAGACCCAACTTTCCCCAAAGACATATAAATACCCCAAATATCCAAAAGACTGAGAAGACCCCAAGATCCTTAAATACCACAAAGACTAAAAAAAACCCGAAGACACTGTTTTTCGAATCTCCACACGTTCTCCACGTTTTCGAAGTTAAGTAATAACTGTTCACAATTGTATTTTTGTCGAAACTGTATTTATCTTTTGGTGGGTGTACCAAAAGTGTGTCCCGAGGAAGATTATCGGTGTTAATCTTTCATAAATTAATCGTTTCTGTTTGCCCGGCGTGTGTGGCCTTGTAGCCTCAGGCTTCTCCGGTCCCCCGTCCAAGTTTGTTCACTTAAGTTTCTTCCTTCGCTGTTTTTGCTTGGTTCTTAGATTTTCCCTTCTCCCCCAAACTTCCCCGAACATCTACTCTTTGTCGAACGTTTTAAATCCCCCCCCCCCCCCAAAAAAAAAAAAAAAAACGACAACATTTATTTACCTTTCTCCACGTGTGTTGTTGGCTCATCGTGTGCTTCTGTCCTCGTGTGCTGTGTCGCCCCGACCCCATTATCTCCTTGCCTTCCACCTTTTGTCCTGTTCACGTGACTCGTGGTTGTCCCTCTCGGCCCTCTCCCCGTTGGTATTTTTGTGAATATAAGATTGTTCTTCACGGTTCTGTTTTCATATGTTTAAACTTTCCCCTTTCAGTGTTTTATTCAGTGGTATATTACACATGCTGTTTTTCTTCCTATTTAAAAGGCTTTTATCAATTTCCTTTTCAACTCATTCCACTTCAAAAAAAATTCAATCTCTTATAATCCTTCCTCACTACATGCTCTAAGTTCACATTCATTCCACTCCTCCTCCATCGTTCTTAAACGGCTCGCTAACTTGAAAATTACAATAAACCCAATTTGCATAAATGTTCGTCTTTCATGAATCATACACTTTCTAAACTCCCCCTTGCCCCTCTGCTCCAAATCTCCCCCCTTGCCCCTCTGATTCTAAACTCCCCCCCAACATCTTCCCTTCAAATCTCCCCCCATACCATTCCTCTCCAATTCTCCCTCCTCCCCCCTCCTCCTCAAAGCTGCCTCCTCCCCACTTAGTCTCCCTTCTATCTCATAACTCCACCTCCCCCAACCTTCTACTTTCCTCTGCCCCCCCTCAAACAACCCCTCACTGGGCCTCATCCCATCACCATCAAACCTTTCGTCCTCCTCATCCTTCCCTTTCTTGTAACTCTTCTATAATCTCTGACACACTATCAACTGCTCTCCCTACCTCCCCCTCTCATCCTTCATCTGACCCTATCCCTCCCCTCCCCTGTCCTGCACCCAAAGCTCCCCCTCTCTCTTCATTAACGGTATGGACCTCAAACGTCCGGGGCCTTCACTCAAACCTGATTGATCTCTCCATTCAGGTTGTTTCTGACAATCCAGACTTGATCTGCTTAACAGAAACTTTCCTCCTTCAAGATGTCTCTGATTCCTTGATATCTCTTCCTGGTTACTCCCTCCTCTGGTATGATAGACCTGAGCCTCGTCCAGGTGGTGGGGTTGCTATCTTTATCAAAAACTCTCTTCCTCACTCTCCTTGCATGCCCTCTCTCCACCCCACCGCCAGGAGTACCTCTGGCTACGGCTTCCTCTCCGCTCCCACCTTTTGTTCAAATGTGTTCTGTACCGTCCTCCAAACAGTGATAACTCCATTTACATTTCACTGTCTGACAACATGGACCAACTTCTATCAACTCAGCTAAACTCTCTCTTCCTCATATGTGGCGACTTCAAATGTCATCATGCCAGCTGGCTGGGTGTGGGTTCCTCTCTCCAACTGAAGGCAAATCCAACTGAAGGCAATCTCAGTTCCTTCCACCAAGCTCAGAAAAAGTGTGTGTCTACCCTCAGGAGTGCCAGGAAGCACTATCTCTCCTCACTCAAGAATGAACTCTCAAAAATATCTCCTTCCTCCAAATCCTGGTGGTGTCTGGTCAAATCCGTTTCTGGTGTTTGTTCCCCCTCCATCCCCTCCCTTACCTCAAATGGCTACACATTTGACACCGCACACGTGACAAAGCCGAATGCCTCAAATCTGTGTTTGCCTCAAAATCTTGTCCCAAACCCATCTCTCTCTGTTCCCACCTTACCCAGTCGAACCCAACTGCTCCTGGACTCTGTGTCCTTCTCTCCTGACAAGGTGGAGAAGTTTTTGTCAAACCTCGACTCTGATTCTGCAACTGGACCTGACGGCATCAGCCCACGGGTCCTAAAATCCTGCTCTGCCGCTCTATCTCACCCTCTCTCTGTTCTTTTCACCCTCTCTTTTGCTCAAGGTCATCTGCCAGCATCTTGGAAATCAGCAAACATTACCGCTTTACACAAAAAGGTGCAAAAACAGATCCGTGCAACTACAGACCAATCAGCCTACTCCCAATTAACAGCAAAGTCATGGAATCCATCATAGCTTCGGATATCAAATCCTTCCTCTTCTCCAATGGCTTAATCTCCGATCATCAATTTGGATTCAGACCCGGTCATTATATTCTGGACATGTTGCTTCTGCTGTCTCAACAATGGATGGAGGTCCTCAATGCCAAACAGGAAATCAGAGCTGTCTCCCTTGACATATCATGTGCCTTCGATACGGTCTGGCACCCAACTCTGCTCACCAAACTCTCCTCCTATGGTATCCATGGAAAGCTCCTCGCATGGCTTGGGGACTTCCCCTCTGGTCATAGTCAACGTGTGGCCCTGAATAGATTTCTCTCATCTCCCCTTCTTGTTCTGGCTGGAGCTCCCCAGGGTATTGTTCTGGGCCCTGTGCTATTTCTGGTGTTCATCAATAACCTCTCTGACTCTCTGGAAAATCCTCTCTATCTCTTGGCTGATGACTCCACTCTCTGCCGCTCCATTCCTCATCCTTCAGTTCGGCAGTCTGCAGCCTCCTCACTCTCTGCAGACCTGGACAAAATCACAGACTGGTCAAACAAGTGGAACATCTCTTTCAATCCTGACAACTCTTACTATGTCTCTCTGAAAAGACCGACTGGAAAACCCTCCCATCCACTTTCTCAACAATACTCTACAAGAAGTTCTGTCGCTCAAGCTTTAGGGTCTCACTATCTGCCATGATCTTTCTTGAGAAAACCACATTTCCAAGCTGGCCTCCAAAGCCAGTTGCCGACTGGGCATCCTCCATCGTGCGAAGTCCTTCCTTGGCACACCTGAGCTCCTCACCACGTACAAGGCTTTCATCTGCAGCTCAATGGAATACTGTTCCCCCCTCTGGGCCGGTGCTCCTGCCTCACACCCAGCTCGGCTTCACGCTGTTGAAATCAAAGCTTTCAGAATTATTGGAATATCCTGCGATGAAGCTAACTCCAAGGGCCTTTCACTCACTCACCGCAGGCAGGTTGGTGGTCTTTCTGTCTTCTACCGACTCCTCTCCGGCCTTGCTCCCCCAGCTCTCTGTGCTCGGTCCCCCAAATATTCCAACAGGTCGCATAAGATCTGCCAGCAACCCTCTTATGGTTAAACTGCAAAAATCTATTCTCTCTGCTCACCTTCACTCTTTCATTCCCCTTTTCTCCCACCTCTGGAACAAACTCCCTCACTCCCTTCAATCCCAATCCTCCCTCCAGGTCTTTAAAACAGCTCTTCACCACCATCTCTTATCTTCCCCCATCCAAAACCTTGATCTTTTCTACACCCGCTAATTTTCACCCCAGATACACTGTTTTGAAATTCCAACTTCTTTCCGGGAAGTCCTTGCAGTGTCCATATGTTTTGTACCTTTCCCACTTCCCCCCAAGCCCTCTCCCTCCCACAGTTCTCTCGATGTCCTCGCTCTCAAATGTGGTGTTTGAGTCCTTCCCCCTCTCTCCCCATCTTGTCTCCCGCTCCCCTTATTTTGTGTTTTTTGTGTCGGTTTGACTTTTTGTGTGATTAATGTTAGCTCTTTCACGAGCCTCGATCTTGTATACCAAAAAAAAAAGAAATTTTAAAAAAATTAACAAAAGACCCAAAGGAACCCAAGACCCTTCAAGGCATAAAATACCACAAAAACCCAAAGGATCCTGAAGACCAATAATTCTCCAAACTCCCATAAACACACCGAATACCCATAAGACTGAAAAGACCCCAAGACCTTTAAATACCCAAAAGACCGTGATGCCCCAAAAAACCCAAAAGACCACAAAAACTCAAAATACCCCAAAAACACCCTTAAATACCCCCGAAGAACACAAAGACCCAAAATATCCAAAAGACCCAAAATTCCCCCAAAGACCCATAAAGACCCGATCATTCAAAAGATTGAAAAGACACCGAATACCCAAATTACTGTCCTGTCCGTGCCGATAAATACCGGTCTCGGACGGATGACCGATCGAGCTTAACACTCCGAGGCTTTAAATCCAAATATGACGGAGTTAATACTTTAAGGGAGGGAGGGGGGAGGGAGACAGCGAAGCTCTTACCTTCACGGACCCCACTGGATGTCTTCGACCCTGCCATAAATCAATTCAACTGATGCGGAATTATAATGCAAAAATACCGGCTTTATTGAAAGAAACGCTGGTAACAAAATAATGCATGGTAAAACATAAAATCCCAAATGGAGCACTCCCACACGGATCCGTATACACACAAGGGGAAAAATGAATGTGAAAATAAAGTGTTTGTTTTGTAACTTAGCTCTGAGTGTCTCTTGAACCCCATCGGGAATCGTCACAGCCCCCGCGTCCATGCGCGGGAACAGCACACTGGTTGGGGCGAAGTCCGTGCGCGGGAACAGCACACTGGTTGGCGTGAAGTCCATGCGCGGGAACAGCACACTGGTTGGCGCGAAGTCCATGCGCGGGAACAGCACACTGGATGGCGCGAAGTCCGTGCGCGGCAACAGCCCTAGCGCGCCGTTCGGTCACTCCAGCCGCGCTCGTCCTCATCTCTGCTCCACACAGCAGCGTTGCCTCTCCGGTTCACTCGGCACAGCCATCAGCCGTCACGAAGTTACGGTCAAGTGCACCAGAGTCCACGAGCCGCGACCGCCCTTCCTCATGATCGTCAAAACCTCCAATATCCCTGGCGCAAGAGTGCTATAAAATGTGACTGGTCGTGAAGACCACCCCAACGCAAGCGAAAGTAAATATCGACCGTTCGCTATAGAGGCCAGCCCAGAGAGGGCGAAAAAAATGTTGGGACACGACTGTTCGTCACCAAAGCCAGGACCCAAGTGGCAGAAAATGTCGGAACAAAGTCTTTTACCATCAAGGCTCTGACATCATCCGATGACATCTGCGTGTCCGCTCCAATCAACGGCCGCCACCACATCACTCTATCACCGTCCTGAACAATCTTTGTGATCACCAGGTCGGTGCTATCAGCGGTAGTTGAATAAGGTCCTGTTTCAGTTAGTTTTATTTGTTGTTATTAATGCGCTTGCTTGGCAATGTGTGTGTGCTGCATTGTCATAAGGAACAGTGGGGAAATAACAGAAGCAAGTACATACAGGGGATTAATTACCCTTAATCCCTAACTAATTAGCATAACCCCACCCCTCTCATGGGAACAAAGATACACTCTTTCACGACATTGAAATGAAAACGGATTCCCGACTTATGGTACTTGGGGGTTCTTCTTCCTCATCATGACATACGGAGCATGGTAATCTTCACACCTCTACCTGGACTAAAGTAAGCATTGCCTACCCTCAACAAACATAGCAATACCTTTAAAGACCTCAAAGAGCGAAAAGCTTGAAAATACCCCATAGACCCAAAACATTCCAAAGACTCTTAACGACTCCACAAACCCAAACAGTCCAAAACACCAAAAAGACCCCAAAGACCCTTTAATACCCAGTGGATCCTAAAGACCCAAATTACCCTGAAGATATCAAATACTCCAATGACCCAGAGAACCAAAAAGATCCAGAGGACCCAAAAAACTCTAATGACCCAAGACCTAGCGAACCCAAAAGACTCAAATGACCCAAAATATCCCGAGGAACCAGAAGACCCAAAAGACCCAAAAGACACAAAAGACCCTGAAGACCCTGAATACCCAAAACACCCCGAAGACCCAAAACACCCCGAAGACCCACAACACCCCGAAGACCCAAAACACCCCGAAGACCCATAACATCCCGAAGACCCAAAACACCCCGAAGACCCAAAACACCCCGAAGACCCAAAACACCCCGAAGACCCAAAACACCCCGAAGACCCAAAACAACCCGAAGACCCAAAACACCCCGAAGTACCAAAACACCCGAAGACCCAAAACACCCCGAAGACCCGAAGACCGAAAACACCCCGAAGACCCAAAACACCCCGAAGACCGAAAACACCCTGAAGACCGAAAACACCCCGAAGACCGAAAACACCCCGAAGACCCAAAACACCCCGAAGACCCAAAACACCCTGAAGACCCAAAGACCGAAAACACCCCAAAGACCCAAAACACCCCGAAGACCCGAAGACCGAAAACACCCCGAAGACCCAAACCACCCCGGAGACCGAAAACACCTCGTAGACCGAAAACACCCCGAAGACCGAAAACACCCCAAAGATATCAAACACCCCGAAGATCCCAAACACCCCGAAGACCGAAAACACCCCGTAGACCGAAAACACCCCGAAGACCGAAAACACCCCGAAGACCGAAAACACCCCGAAGATCCCAAACACCCCGAAGACCCAAAACACCCTGAAGACCCAAAACACCCAGAAAACCCAAAACACCCAGAAAACCCAAAACACCCTGAAGACCCAAAAGACCCAAAAGACCCTGAAGACCAAAAATACCCAGAAGACCCCAAAGTCCCCGAAGACCCAAAAGACCCAAAACACCCCGAAGACTGAAAACACCCCGAAGATACCAAACACCCCGAAGACCCAAAACACCCCGAAGACCCAAAACTCCCCGAAGACCCAAAACACCCCGAAGATCCAAAACACCCCGAAGACACAAAACACCCCGAAGACCCAAAACACCCCAAAGACCCAAAACACCCCGAAGACCCAAAACACCCAGAAGACCCAAAACATCCCGAAGACCCAAAACACCCCGAAGACCCAAAACACCCCGAAGACCCAAAACACCCTGAAGACCCAAAACACCCTGAAGACCCAAAACACCCCGAAGACCCAAAACACCCCGAAGACGCAAAACACCCCAAAGACGCAAAACACGCGAGATCTCGATCGGGGCGGTCATGGATTTTCGAAGCTGTTCCACGATCTTCACGCACGCTCGAAGCTGTCATTGTCACATTTGTATTCTTGTCTAAACTGTTTATCTTACGTGTGTGTACCTTTTAAGTGTCCCTCGGTAGTTTTATCGGGGTTAATCTTTCATACCTGTAAAAAATAGTCGAGTATCTCGTGCCGCGCGCGGCCACGCGGCCTAGTTGTTGAAACTTCCGACCTGGAGGCTTGGTTTCTCTCCGGGCATCCAAAGTGGTTATTATCTTGCCAAAACGAAGTTTTTGCAAGATGTATTAGTCAGCTTGTATGTTTGTTTGTTTGTTTTTTTGTTTTTTTGTTTGTGGTTAATCATTTTTTTTTCACGTTTAGATCACTCTGTAGACCACAGTTATTATTGGAAACTCCTGTAACTTCGCATATCAGAGTCCTATAGAGATACCCTTCAGCACACAAAATTTTGAAGGTCAAGGTCAAAGGTCAAGGTCACTTTGCGGTCAATCATGGAGGTCAACGAAACCCTTATTTTTTGAGTAACTTTGATCGGATCGTCTCCAAACTTCATGGGAATCTAGTATATGGTCCGGCGCTCAGCTGATTAGTTTTTGGTGGCGATCGGCCTTGACCTTCATGGTTAGCGCTGGAGGTCGAAAATTATTGACCCCAAGGTCAAATTTTGAAATCGTAGGTACCATATCGAGTAATACCTCATATGAATGCCCTTGATGAGTGCTTCCCAGATCTGTAAACAGTTTGACGCTATGACGTCATTTGATGACGTCATGACGAAAAAACGGAATTTTCCCATTATGGCAAGATACGGTTCACCCTGTGGGTGACATATTTTTTTATTTTTTCATTCGTGTGTTTGTCAAATTTCAACTCGTTACTTTATCGTCCATGCTTTATTGTTTGTTTATAGTTAGTTTTGGTTTGAATTTCCTGTAACTCGTAATTAATTAATCCTGTTCTGCGCCTCGTGTGCGGCCTTGTACCCCTGTCGGTGTTTGTTAACTTAAGTCCCCTACATCGTGTTTTGCTTGGCTCTCAGTTTTTCCCTTCTACACCGAACGTAATACTCTCTGTCTAACGTTTTAAATCCCCACCCCACCCCTCCCCCCCCAAAAAAAACAAACAAAAAAAACAAAAAAACATTTATTTTTCCTTTCTCCACGTGTGCCATTGTCTCATCCTGTACTTTCTGTCCAGGTGTATCGCGGTGCTTTTCGCCCCGCCCCCATTATCTCCTTGCCATCCACCTTTTGCCCTGTTCACGTGACTCGTGGTGGTCCCTCTCGGCCCTCCCCCCGTTGGTATTTTGTGCATATAAGATTGTTCACGGTTCTGTTTAAATATTATTTTAAATATGTTTAACCTTTCCCCTTCAGTGGTTTATTCAGTGGTATATTACAACATGCTGTTTTTCTTCCTATTTAAAAGGCTTTTCTCAATTTCCTCTCCAACTCATTCCACTTCAAAAAAAAGAAATTCAATATCTTATACGTCTCCCTCACTACATGGTCTAAATTCACATTCATTCCATCCCTCCTCCATCGTTCTGAATCGGATTGCTAACTTGAAAATCACAACAAACCCAATTTGTTATCAATGTTCGTCTTTCATTAATCATCCACTTTCTAAACTCCCCTCTTGCCCCTCCCCTCCAAATCCCCCCCCCTTGCACCTACACTCCTAAACTCCCCCCTTTCCCCTCCACTCTTAAACTCCCCCCTTGCCCCTCCTCTCCTGAACTCCCCCCCTGCCCTTCCCCTCATAAACTCCTCCCTTGCCCCTCCCCTTCAAATCCCCCCCTTGCCCCTACACTCCTAAACTCCCGCCTTGCCCCTCCACTACTAGACTCCCCCCTTGCCCCTCCCCTCATAAACTCTCCCCTTGCCCCTCCCCTCCTAAACTCCTGCCTCACTCCTCCCCTTCAAAACTCCCCCCCAACTCCTCCCATTCAAATCTCCCCCCATACCATTCCTCTCAAATTCTCCCTCCTCCCCCCTCCTCAAAGTTTCCTCCTCCCCACCTCGTCTCCCTTCTATCTCATGCCTCCACCCCCCCCAACCTTCTACTGTCCCATGCCCCCCCTCAAACACCCCCTCACTCTGCCTCATCCCTTCACCACCAAACCTTTCATCCTCCTCATGCTTCCTTTTCTTGGAACTCTTCTGTAATCTCTGACACACTATCAACTGCTCTCCCTACCTCCCCCTCTCATCCTTCATCTTACCCTACTCCTCCCCTCCCCTGTCCTGTACCCGATGCTCCCCCTCTCTCTTCTTTAACGGTATGGACCTCAAACATCTGGGGCCTTCGCTCAAACCTGACTGATCTCTCCATACAGGTTGCTTCTGACAATCCAGACTTGATCTGCTTAACAGAGACTTTCCTCCTTCAAGATGTCTCTGATTCCTCAATATCTCTTCCTGGTTACTCCCTCTTCCGGTATGATAGACCTGAGCCTCGTCCTGGTGGTGGGGTGGCTATCTTTATCAAAAACTCTCTTCCTCATTCTCCTTGCACTGCCCTCTCTCCTCCTCACCCCTAGGAGTACCTCTGGCTACGGCTTCCTCTCCGCTCCCACCTTTTGTTCATATGTGTTCTGTACCGTCCCCCAAACAGTGATGACTCAATTTACATTTCACTCTCTGACAACATGGACCAACTTCTATCCACTCATCCCAACTCTCTCTTCCTCATATGTGGTGACTTCAACTCTCATCATGCCACCTGGTTGGGTGTGGGTTCCTCTCTCACCAGTCATGGCACCTCAGCAAAGGACTTCTGTGACTCACTGGGATTGACACAATCTGTCAATTTCCCGACCCGGATCTCAGCCAATGGAGTTTCTTCTCTTCTAGACTTGGTTATGACAAACTTCCCTGCTAATGTCTGCTGCTCTTCTTCTGCTCCAATCGGTTCTTCTGATCATGTGCTTGTCAAAGTGGACATCTCTCTGGCTATTCTCAGAGAGCCTCCTCAGCGTCGAAGAGTCTGGCATTTCACTCAGGCCGACTGGGACGGGCTTCAAGCAGCCATCAATCGTCTGGATTGGTCTCCCATCTCCACTGCCTCTGACATTAATTCTTCCTGGGAATTCTTCCAAAGCAAACTGATCTCTCTCATGCACAGATTTATCCCATCTCGTCTTCAGTTGTCTTACCCTTCCTCCCATCCATGGTACACCGAATCTTGTGGTGAGGCAGTTGCCCTGAAACAACTTCCCTTTGCCTCTTGGAAGGCTAATCCAACTGAAGGCAATCTCAGTTCCTTCCACCAAGCTCGGAACAAGTGTGTGTCTACCCTCAGGAGTGCCAGGAAGCACTATCTCTCCTCACTCAAGAACGAACTCTCAAACCTGTCTCCTTCCTCCAAATCCTGGTGGCGTCTGGTCAAATCCGTTTCTGGTGTTTGTTCCCCCTCCATCCCCTCCCTTACCTCAAATGGCCACACAGTTGACATCGCACGTGACAAAGCCGAATGCCTCAACTCTGTGTTTGCCTCAAAATCTTTAGTCCCAAACCCATCTCTCTCTGTTCCCACCTTTCCCAGTCGAACCCAACTGCTCCTGGACTCTGTGTCCTTCTCTCCTGACAAGGTGGAGGAGTTTTTGTCTAACCTCGACTCTGATTCTGCAACTGGACCAGACGGCATCAGCCCACGGGTCCTAAAATCCTGCTCTGCCACTCTATCTCACCCTCTCTCTGTTCCTTTCACCCTATCTTTTGCTCAAGGTCATCTGCCAGCATCCTGGAAATCAGCAAACATTACGGCTTTACACAAAAAAGGTGCAAAAACAGATCCTTTTAACTACAGACCAATCAGCCTGTTCCCAATTATCAGCAAAGTCATGGAATCCATCATTGCTTCAGATATGAAATCTTTCCTCTTCTCCAATGGCTTGATCTCTGATCATCAATTTGGATTCAGACCAGGTCACTCTACTCTGGACATGCTGCTTCTCCTGTCTCAACAATGGATGGAGGTCCTCAATGCCAAACAGGAAATTAGAGCTGTCTCCCTCGACATATCACGTGCCTTCGATACGGTCTGGCACCCAGCTCTGCTCACCAAACTCTACTCCTATGGTATCCATGGAAATCTCCATGCATGGCTTGCGGACTTCCTCTCTGGTCGTAGTCAACGTGTGGCCCTGAATGGATTTCTCTCATCTCCCCTTCCTGTTCAGGCTGGAGATCCCCAAGGCAGTGTGCTGGGCCCTGTGCTTCTTCTGGTCTTTATCAATGATCTCTCCGACTCTCTGGAAAATCCTCTCTATCTCTTTGCTGATGACTCCACTCTCTGCCGCTCCATTCCTCTTCCCTCAGATCGGCAGTCTGCAGCCTCCTCACTCTCTGAAGACCTGGACAAAATCACAGACTGGTCAAACAAGTGGAACATGTCTTTCAATCCTGACAAATCTCACACTCTTACTATGTCTCTCCGAAAAGATCGACTGGACAACCCTCCCATCTACTTTCTCAACAATCCTCTCCAAGAAGTTCTGTCGCTCAAGCTTTTGGGTCTCACTATCTGCCATGATCTTTCTTGGGAAAACCACATTTCCAAGCTGGCCTGCAAAGCCAGTCGCCGACTGGGCATCCTCTGTCGTGCGAAGTCCTTCCTAGGCACACCTGAGCTCCTCACCACATACAAGGCTTTCATCCGCAGCTCAATGGAATACTGTTCTCCCCTATGGGCTGGTGCTCCTGCCTCACACCTAGCTCGGCTTCACGCTGTTGAAACCAAAGCTTTCAGAATCATTGGAATCTCCCGCGATGAAGCTATCTCTGAGGGCCTTTCACTCACTCACCGCAGGCAGGTAGGTGGTCTTTCTGTCTTCTACCGACTCCTCTCCGGCCTTGCTCCCCCAGCTCTCTCTGTGCTCTGTCCCCCAAATATTCCTACAGGTCGCACAAGATCTGCCAGCAAGCCTCTGATGGTTAAACTGCCAAAATCTCGACTCTCTGCGCACCTTCACTCCTTCATTCCTCTTTTCTCCCGCCTCTGGAACAAACTCCCACACTCCCTTCAATCCCACTCCTCCCTCCAGGTCTTTAAAACAGCTGTTCACCACCATCTCTTATCTTCCCCCATCCAAAACCTTGATCTTTTCTACCCCCGCTAATTCACCCCAGATCCACCTTGTTTGAAATTCCAACTTCTTTCCTGGAAGTCCTGGCAGTGTCCATATGTTTTATACCTCTCCCACCGCCCCCTTCCCATGCCCCCCCCCCCAAAGCCCTCGCCCTCTCTCAGATCTCTCGATGTCTCCATGTCTCTCGGTCCCTGCTCTCAAATGTTGTGTTTGTGTCCTTCCCCCTCTCTCCCCATCTTGTCTACCGCTCCCGATGTTATATGTTTTATGTGTCGGTTTGTCTTTCTGTGTGATTAATGTTCGCTCTTTCACGAGCCTCGATCTTGTATACAAAAAAAAAACAAAAAAAAAAAAACACCCCGAAGACCCAAAACACCCCGAAGATCCAAAACACCCCGAAGATCCAAAACACACCAAAGACCCAAAACACCCCGAAGACCCAAAACACCCCGAAGACCCAAAAAACCCCAAAGACCCAAAACACCCCGAAGACCCAAAAGACCCTGAAGTCCAAAAACACCCCAAAGTCCCCCAAAAGACCCAAAGACCCTTAAAGACTAAGAAGAACCAAAAGACCCTGAAGACCCAAAATACACCAAAGACCCTTAAGATCCAAAAGCCTCTGAAGACACCAAAGACCCAAAAGACCCTGAAGACCCAAAACACCTCAAAGACCCAAAATACCCTTAAAGGCCCAGAGGATCCAAAAGTCCCTGAAGACCCAAAGCACTATGAAGACCCAAAAGACACCCGAAATGGTCAAAGATGCCTATCCCTCTGAAACGACGTGTGGTGAAGGGCGCGGACCGTGCCGAGTCACGCCAATATTCACAATAACAAAGACAGTGCATTTGTGCTTTGAGGACCTCTCTTTATTGTGAAACCCTTCACAAATCAAAGTTTCATGAAAAACATGGGCAGCAGTCTTCTTCTGATAAACAATTTTACAACAAGGGTGTTCTCCCAATATGACACATGGCAATGCAACATGAACGACAGCAAAGATTGAGTAAAAAATGATATCCAAACTGCCATGGAAAGATTCCACCTGAGCATAACCAAAGAGGGACAAGACAAACAACTAAACTAGAACGCCACTCAGTAGAATGCATACTTCCGCCGTGGGTGGCCGCTGCCGAGCCCTATCTTCCAATGGTAAAAAATCCTTCAAAAAATTCCTGGATCCGGAATAATATCCTGAGTTTCACCAAAAACTAATCAATTCTTCCTTATCCCAAGGGCAATCATCCCACCAACTTTCATCCAAATCCGTTCAGAACATTTCCAGATATCTTGTTCACAAACATACACACGGACGGACACGATCGAATGCATGACTACCTGGCGGGAGTAATCAGATGGGAAACCAAATTCCTAGAAACTGGTCATAATCAAAAAACCTCAAATGGAACTTGGCTGGATACATGGCAAGGACAGAGACAGGAATTACAAATTGGCAACCGAAGGAAGGCCCTGAAAGAAACACGATGAGATTCAAGATCAGATTGGGAGATTAAGTTTTGAGCCTGGTGTTGGCTTAGCGGTTCGGGTGCCGGCTTGGGATCCTACGATCCTGGGTTCTTATCCCAGTCGATCGCTAAATTAACACCAGGGGGGTTGACTCAGTCTGTCATCCTTCCGAGGTCGGCAAATTGAGTACCTGCTTGCTGGGATGAATGATCCTGGTGTGTATCCCGGTTTAGAATAGGTGCACCGTATCCGTGCGCATCGTAAGAGGCGACCAAGGGTTGGTGCCAGGAAGGGCATCCGGTCATAAAAAGATTGCCTCAAACAGGGAACCATGATTGTCATGGGGCCTGCAAGGCTAACCCCTGCTCTAGCGGGGAAAAAGGCCTTAAAACGATCATTCATTCATTCATTCATTGGGAGATTAAATTTTGTTATGGAGGACCATTTGAGTTTTTGGCATACATTTTTCAACAATCCTCTGTTATGAGAATATGGAGAATCAAATTAATAAATGTTACATTTTGAAGCTGTCGTTTATTATCAGCTTTCGTTTTCTTTAAATTTAGTTTGAGTAGAGTGGATGTGGATGGGATTAGCATTTTGAGATTATTGTTGCCTTTTAGCACCAGTTTGCAATCATTGTTGTGGACATTCTGGTGACAGCCAGCTGTATGGCTTTCATCGGTGAAGCAGTTTCAGAGAAGGGATTTTTTTTTAAATATAAGCTTACAAGCTAATATGTCTGCCATACCACATGACATATAACCTTTAAAAATGTACACTCTAAAGGTTTTAGGTTAAATCCAATATGGCTGCCAAACCGTGTGACCTATGATGTCATAAGTTTAATATTTCAATACAAATGGGTCATACAGTCACGTGAAAAAGTAAGTACACCCCATGTAAAGTTTTGACTTTTTCAACATATTTCAACAGACAGCTATTTGATCTTCATTTCAACAATATTGACAGCTAAAGGTGATATAATATAACAAATATCATGAAACATTTACATTTTGAAGTCCATTGTATAATTTAAATGAACATGAATGCAAATTTCGCATGTGGAAAAAGTAAGTACACCCTTGGCTCTAATAGGTGGTATTGCCCCCTTTGGCAGAAACAACCTCAAGTAGGCGTTTCTTATGACTGTCTAACAGTCTCTGACATCGACTGGGAGAAATTTTTTCCCACTCCTCCATGCAGAATTCTTTCAGCTGTGCGATGTTTGAGGGGTTTCTTGCATGCACAGCTCGTTTCAAATCCCCCCACAACATCTCGATGGGATTTAGATCCAGGCTTTGATTTGGCCATTCCAGAACCCTCCATTTCTTTCTTCTCAGCCATTCCTTGGTGGATTTACTGGTATGTTTAGGGTCATTGTCATGTTGCAAGGTCCACCCCTCGGTTGAGCTTCAACTTTCCGACAGATGGCCTCACATTATCCTCAAGCACCCTCTGGTACAATGAAGAATTAATCGTGGATTCTATGATGGTGAGCTGCCCAGGGCCTGATGCAGCAAAGCTGCCCCAAACCATAATATTTCCACCACCATGTTTTACAGTTGGTATCAGGTTATTGTGGTCAAATGCTGTCTTTGGTTTTCGCCAAACATGTCTTCTGGTACTGTGGCCAAATAGCTCTACCTTTGACTCATCTGTCCAGAGCACATTGTTCCAGAAGTGCTGGTCTTTGCCTCGGTGTTCATTGGCAAACTTTAGTCTTGCCCTGATGTTCTTTCTGGACAGCAAAAGTTTCCTCCTGGCACACCTCCCATGTAGATCAAATTTTTGCAGCCTCTTTCTAATGGTCGACTCGTGCACTGTAAGGTATCTCGACAAACTACGATCAATTATAGTACACGTTTATTCACTCTGCCGATACAGGCCCGATTAACTGCAGCGCCATCCGAGCTGGGGCGTAGGGATACCATGCGGTCCCGGTGTAGGGATACAACGGTGAATATTTGCAGCTTCATACATGACATCCTCCCCTTTAAGTCCAAAATTACCAAGAGCAATACGTGCTAGATTTGAAGAATTGACATTTCAAAAGCAACATTTCCAAAACATGTATAAATATGTGTGCAAACGATTATGAGAATAATGAAAATACGTGAAAATAGAACATGTGTCACTGTGAAAATAGAACATGTGTCACCGTGAAAAAAAACATCTTCAAAGATTCAACCGGTCGGGTGCTTTTCTCTCACGCATTGAGCGTCGCGGTGTACCAGTGGATACAGAGTCCGAGGTGATTCCTTTGGGTCGTGGTGTACCAGGGGATACAGAGTCCTAGGTGATTCCTTTGGTCTCCATGAAGGGTGTAGCGTTCGCAGAGGTTTTCGGGGCATCCGAGCCGGCTGGAGCGGCCACGACGATCTCCCGCAGTGGCGGGTCGAACTGTTGTCTGACTGTGACAATGCTGCAGGCTCTATCGACTCACAGTGATGGTAGGTTATGTGGTCCTGATGTTGACGAATTTCGCGGCCGTCCTGCAGGCGAATCACGCAGGACAGTGGACCTGGCTTCTCGATGATGTCTCCCGGTAGCCACATCACACCTGCACCTAAATTTCGGGCAAACACTGGATCTCCAATGTTGATACATCGACTGTTGGACGTCTTATCGTGCACCAACTTTTGATTAAGCTGGCTCTGATAAACATTTGATGATATGTCTGGTTTGAGATTGTCAAGTGTCGATCTCACGTGTCGTTTCATCAATAACTCAGACGGAGCTGCACCGGTTGTTGATTGTGGCGTGATGCGGTATTTGAACAGGAGACGAGAAAACTTTGTTTCCAGGGTTCCCTCCTGAAGTTTCTGCAATCCGGATTTGATGATCCCCACGGATCGTTCGGCCAAGCCATTTGAAGCCTGGTGATGTGGGCTGACAAACTTATGTTTGATGCCGTTCCGACGTGTGAACTCGGCAAACTCGGGACTGGAAAAACACGAACCGTTATCACTCACGATCATCGTGGGCAGACCATGAGTGGCGAAACAGCGTCTGAGTCTTTCGATGACAATGGCTGACATAGTACCACACGTCACATAGGCATCAATCCATTTTGTGTGCGCGTCCGTAATTATTAGAATCATGCTGCCGTTAATAGGCCCGGCATAATCGAGATGTAGGCGATGCCACGGTTCGCTGGGCCATTCCCAGGGATGCAGTGGCGCTTTCGCATTTGTATTCCGGGTGCTCTGGCAGGGGTAACAATGTTGAACATGATGTTCTATATCAGCATCAAGATTCGGCCACCACACATAGTTTCTCGCAAGTGACTTCATCTTCACAATCCTGGGGTGACAGTCATGGATTTCATCCATGACCCCGGAACGCAGATTTTTTGGGATCACGACACGACATCCCCAGAGTAGGCAACCATTTTCCACACCGAGTTCGTTTTTACGTGCTTTAAAAGCCGCAAAATCTGGGTCACCCTCAGGTAGCAAATGCCATCCAAGCTGTACAGCCTGGACAGTTCTGGACAGAACGGGGTCTCGTCGAGTATGAGTGCGGATCTGGCCGGAATCGACAGCACAATCTTCCAGATGATCCATCAGTGCGATAATGGATCCTGGTGTAGGCGAATCATCAACGGATTCTGGAAGGGGTAACCGACTCACGGCATCTGCATTTGTGATAGACGAACCGGGCTTATAACATATGGTGTAGTCATAAGCAGAGAGAAACAGGGACCAGCGGATGATCCTGGGCGGTCGTGTGTCAGATGTCGCCTTAGTTGGACCAAACAGACTGATCAGCGGCTTGTGATCAGTGCGAATCATGAAATGATGTCCAAGAAGGTACTGGCGAAATTTGCTGACGCCGAAAACGATTCCCAATCCTTCCTTGTCAAGTTGGGAATAGTTCTTCTCTGCCGGGGATAACGTTCTGGATGCAAATGCAACCGGTCTTTCCGTACCGTCAGGCATCACGTGTGATAATACACTTCCCACTCCATACCTACAGGCATCGCATGTCAGCACAAGATCCTTCTCTGGATCAAAATGAACGAGAACATTGGACGATTTGAGCAGATCCTTAGAGGTCTGGAATGCTGATTGTTCAGTAGACCCCTGTAGTAAGTTCAGGAATCTCCTTTAATCAAGCGGTTTATTAAAGACGATACCAAGCTCTCACAGAGCACACGGCCATCATGACGAGCCGCCATTAACCACTGAAGCCACACCCCCAGATGTCACTACGCAGTACATCGTACCAATCACAACATCTCCCTTTCATTGAAATTATTATGTTTGTATGCAACAAAACACTACTAAACTAAATCAAAATAATAAACACAATCAGACACAACTTGAACCACACATAGATGGGATATGGGGTTACTGTTATAACTCTTAACCAAAATGTAATTGCTGCTCAGTATGATTAGCTAAAACAGAGAAAACACAGATCAATTCCAATCAACGCATTGTCTCTGCACCAACATTACAAGGGCTGATTTCTGGTGGTCGTTATTCACTATCATGATATCTCAACGGTTTTCGAATCACACGGCCTGATCTGGTCGAGTACGGAGAGTTGTCCGGCCTTGTTGTCTCAGCACTCTCGTCATCCTTGGAGCTGGAACAGCCATTAGTTTCCATTGCTGAAGCATCGTTGTTGAAATGTACGTGTCTAGCAGTTGGTAGACTTTGATGTGTTGGTTTGGTCAGTTCGTCCTTCCACTTGGCGCCACAATCGGGTGGATGAAGTTCACGCAAGTGTGCCCTGGTTCTTCGAAGATGCGTCCCGTTAGGCGTCTGTACTATATATGAGCGGGGTTCATTACAGCGGGCCACAACTTTCCCAGGGTACCATTGGTGCGTGCCCTTGTTCAGAATCCGAACCCGGTGTCCAATAGCCAATTCAGGTAATTGCGGCCCAGCCGTTCTGTTGTATTGCTCGCCATTCGGGCTCCACGTTCCTTCAATCGTTCCTGAATTTCCTGATGCCTTTGTTGTGCAGGAACCAACAGACGACTTGGTAGGTTGGTGCGTATGGGCCGGTTGAACAGCATTTCGCTTGGACTTGGGAGGTGGGAATCTACAGGTGTGCACCTCAGGTGTTGTAGTGCAATATCTATGTCACTCCCTGATCTAATACACTTTTTGATCATGTTCTTCACTGTTTGAACTTGTCTCTCAACCAATCCATTACTGCGTGGATACCTCGGCGATGTTGTCGTGTGTTTTACATTCCATTTGGTACACATATCACGGTACGGCTTACCCACATATTGAGGTGCATTGTCCGATATGATCTCCAGAGGTGGGCCGAACGTACTGAAACATTCAGATGTGGCCTTGGCTACTGCACTGCTCGTCGTGTATTCCATTCTCTTCACAACTGGGTACTTGGTGTAATAATCCGTCACCAAGAGGTAGGTCTGCCCGTGTAGCTCACACATATCACTGGCTACCTTTGTCCATGGTACCGCTGGTATCTCATGAGCTATCATAGCCTCACGCCTTTGTTCTGGTTGGTTCTCTTGACATGCCTTACATGTTCTGACAGCTCTCTCAATGTCCAGATATATACTTGACCAGTAAACACATTCGCGTGCTAGACGTTTTGTCTTTTCGATCTCCATGTGCACCTCATGGAGCTGGTCGAGGATATCCTTCCATAGCTGCTCTGGAATTAGTACCTGTCGACCTTTGAAGAGAACACCGTCACAAATACAAATTTCATCACGGTATGGCCAGTACGGACGTAGGTCCACAGGCAGCTCTGTAATCCTAGCAGGCCACCCTCGATGTACAACCTGCTGCAATGCTCGAAAGGTTCTATCAGCCTTTCCACACTCTCCGAGTTGGTCCTGTTTCCTTGAGCTGAAATCAATGAGGTCAAAGCGATGATGATCATCCACATCATCAAGCTCAATACCATCTCCACGTGTGTCCAACTGCAGTTCCTGATTGTTCTCTGGGTTCGGTAGCCTCGACAGCGTGTCTGATAGCATCATCTCATGGCCGGTCTTATACTCCAGATCAAAATCGTAGCCTTGGATTTTCACAAGAAGGCGCTGAAGCCGTGGAGGGGCGCTTGTAAGTGGTTTGCTGATGATCATGACCAATGGTTTGTGGGCTGTGTATACCTTGAAGCGTTTCCCAAACACATAAGTATGGAACTTCTGTATGCCAGCAACAAGGGCCAGGGTTTCTCGTTCAATGTTTGAATATGCAGACTGAGTGGGTGTCAGAGTACGTGATGCAAAAGCAACAGGCTTGTCATCCTGCAAAAGGCATGCACCCAGTCCCTGCTGTGATGCATCTACTTCCAAAACTGTCTCCTTGTCATGATGATAGTATGTTAGACAGGCGTCTGCATCAACACTCTGTTTCAGTTGCTCAAATGCAAACTGATGGTCTTCCTGCCACATGAATGGCACTCCATTCTTCAATAAATCTCGGAGGGGTGCCACTTTATCCGCAAAGTGGGGAATATGTGGTGACAGATAGCTCATCAGTCCAATGAATCGGCTCAAGTCTTCCTTATCCTGCAGTGACGGCATCTTCCGGATGTCGCAGATCTTCCCAGGAACAGGTGAGATTCCTTGTTTGCTGTAGATCGAGCCGAAGAAGTTGATACGGTCAGTCTTGATGATACATTTCAAAGAGTTGAAAACCAGACCCTCTCTTCGTGCTACTTTCATCAGGTTCAGAAGATTACGATCATGCTCCTCTTCAGTTCGACCTGATACTGCCACATCATCGGAGATACAAATACAGCCTGGTGCTTGCTCGAGTATGCGGTCCATGGCTCGCTGGAACAGATCCTGGCTGACACATAACCCAAAAGGCAATCTCTTGAAGCACCAGCGCCCAAAAGGTGTGCGGAATGTGGTAAAATCCTGGCTTTCCTCGTCCAGATGCACAGCCCAATAACCAGCCCGAGCATCTAATTTTGAGAATATTGTGGCATCAGCAAATTCTGGGTTCAGCTCGTCTAATGTCGGTATTTTATGTGGACACCTCTTCCGCCAAGAGTTTAGGCGTTTCGGATCGAGACATACTCTTAAGCTCCCATCTTTCTTTACACTATTACAGATGGAAGAGCACCAATCCGTATGATAGTCCACTTTCCTGATGATACCCTGTTTTTCCATTTTCATTAGTTCCTCCTTCAACTTCCCTTTGATGTGAACACAACACTTCCTTGGTACGTCAATCGATGCCTTTGCATCAGGCTTTATATGAAACCTCACTTTTCCTTTAAAATTCCCAATGCAGTCAAACCTGTCCGGGAACAGCCTTTTCAAATCATCCACGGAATTCACCTTGTAGGCCTGTTCCTCATGGCGCATTGGTTTCGGAATCCTTGATGCTGGAGGTGCAGCCTTCAGCAATGTCCTCCATTGCCCAGCAATGCTGTTTATGGTGATGATGTTGAGCCGTTCACACGCTGGTAGTTCAAGTACTGTAGGTCCAGGTACTCCAACCACATAGAACCTGTACTTGAACCAATCTGAGTCTTTATATCGACACAAAAGCTTGAGGATTCCATGACACTTGATCTAACTGCCATTGTAAGCAGTGAGCTTGGTCCCACCAAGCGGAGTCAGTTTTGACATCCATTTGTTTCCATACATGTCCTTCACAATACGCGTTGGCAAAGTATTCCCTGACGCACCTGTATCCACTTTCAACTGCAGTTTGTATACACCTTTCATGTCAGGGCATACAATGTTCAACAATGTGTACACTTCATCCCTCGTCTCCTTCATACACAGTGCGGATACTCTGATCACATGAAACGGCTTGGTGTGTTCATATGCCTCAGTGTCACTTTCGTAACTGTCTTCATCGCCTTCAGTACAATACCCCGACACTTCATTCACCGAGGTCCCATTATTGTTACTTCCCCGAAGCATACCTCTCAACTTGCTTCTGCTGACTCGAAGGCCTCTTCCACCCATTGCAGGACGGCGGCTCCACTCGTATCCATCAGCATATCTCATGCTTCGTTTGGGATTTTCACAACAACGGGCCCAGTGTCCCAGTTCACCACAATACTTCCAATAATCATTGTATGCTGGGCAGTTCCGTGGTGGATGTGATAGTCCACACTTTTTGCACTTTTGTCGATGTGTCATGGCATTCACAGACGATGAAGGCCCTTCCATCTTCTGGATGGCCTGCTTTCCGATTACCATTGCTTCGTACTTGCGTCCCTCACTTAAAACCAGGTCCATGTCGTACCCGACCTCCTGGTCGAGCAGATGCTTTTGAAAATCATCATGTGGGGTGCTCGCAACAATCAACTCGATAATCCGTTCCGAGAGTTCTGCTTCGGAGAAATTGCACAACCTTCCCTTCCGTCGGCATCGGTTGACGAAATCATCAATGGACTCTCCTTCTTGCTGCCGAAATCTCATCATTTCCAGCCGGTGAATCCGAAAGTTTACATGAATGTCCAACTGATCCTCGAATAATTTATATAATTTATCCGGATCCTTTTTATCATCCTCACTCAGAGTCGATGCATTGATCCGCCTCAGTCCTTCGTCTCCCACAGCAATCTGAATCTTGATGGCCTGTCTGGCTTTAGTATCGATGCCCTCGTACGACACCACCAAGTTCATTCGTTGCTTGAATAACTTGAAGGTCTCCGCCAGGTCCGAGCTGGACCAGTCCATTGTCGGGAACTTCGCCATGTTGAAAAAAAAACACGGGACGTGCCGCCGTGGTAATCCACAAAGAAAACAAGACCAAACGTCAAACTGCTTGTTGATCTTCACGATCCCGCGCTGCCACCATGTAGTAAGTTCAGGAATCTCCTTTAATCAAGCGGTTTATAGCCCAGCAGATATGTGAAAAAATTGTGCTTTTGGTGATACAAGCATGAAATTTTGAACACTGATAGAGCATACTACTAGGAAGATTTTTGGATATAGGGGCATTGAAATCTTTTCCTAGGGACAAAATGGCGGCCATTTTAAAAATGGCCGTTTACGGATAATAAGATACACAGTACCGATGTCTATAAAACTAGATTTACTTATTGCTCAAGCACACCTATGATGTTTTTTTCACGTAAACAGGTTGTAAGATCATAATTAAATGTCAACAAACTCACATAACATTTATTTGGTCCTTATTCTTTACAAAAATAATTACTTTTTGAGCTATTTTGAGCAAACTCCAGAAACACAATGGAAATGAAGTGAAAATGCCACATTAACGCTGTGGAAGTGACTTTCACTATAAAACAGTCTACAAAACAGTCTTCCACATGTTTGTGTATATGTAACAGGTGTGTTATTCCTCCTGTATACTATCGTGTGCACTCCCCTGCACAGTGACAGAGCTGAGCACTGGAGTGCGGCCTTAACACACTTGCACTGTTTCCTGCAACCCTTCTTGCATCCACATCTAATCAATTGTCGGCATGCCTCAGTTGCCTCTGTGAGGGTTGTCCAATATATCCCCCAGCCGTTATTACTCTGTTTCCAACCCCATTCACTTGGCGATGGGAGCTCAGGTGCGCAAATCATCATCTGGCCCCAACAAAAGCCGGCTTGGTAGGCAGCTCTCTTGATGTGTTGTCTGAGGGCTTCTTGCGTTGGTGGGATAGCCTCTATTGATCTACCAGTCTGGGTGAAGAGATGCTTGCGGGCATCGTTAACATGTTCCTGGCTGCTTGTTCGATCGTAGAGCAGAACAACAAAACGCTCCAGTGGATCCATGTTGTCATTTGCAGTTGAAATGGTTGGTGTGGCAGCCAGTGCGCAGAAAGCTGAGGTGACCTCATCATAGGCTTTCCATGTTTCCCATGCTGTTTTCTTCCCCCTTCCGCCGAAGCAGGACACGGTGTCACACCCAGTGAAGGCGTGGAAGAATGGCAACCCTCGGCACTTGTTTGGTCCCAGTGCCACAGCCATCTCGTGAGCTGCCAAGTGCCTGAAATTCTTCCCTGTGCCAAAAGCAACCCAGAGTTCATCGATGTCAAGATATCCAGTTGCTGCCACTGCAAGGATCAAAACATCTGTGTCCACTGTGCGGATTGACACCTTGGTATAGCCCTGTCTGACTGCATCTTGGACATGGAGTAGTATCCTTGTATCTGCCTCCTCGTGACTACACGGGGAAAGACCAGTAACATCTCGTGGCTGTGTACAAAAAACTTCTTTGTGGTTTGTGGTGACGATTTGCTTGTCAGTCTCAATGTTTGCTATCCTCGTTGCTAGAAAGTCAAACAACTCCACCTTGTTCTCGTCTATGCGAAGGAAGGCCTGCCAGTTTCGAGGGATGGAACTAGATGGCTCAACTCGTCTCCTGGTGCCTTTACCCCTCGTCTTCCTGGTGTCGGCTTTCAAACTGTCTGGGAAATATTCATCCCAGATAATATCAACCCTGCTCTTATTTTGTATCTGAGATGTGATGCATACTCAGAGAAGGTCTTCGCATTACGAGGTGCCAGCATGTTCACGATGGCTGCTCCATCCAGGATCATGACTTCAACAGGGGGGCTTACATCATCATTTTCCCATGAGGTGATCAGATCTTCTAAGCACCCAACCAGATCAGACTTGGTTCCAAGCCGGATTTTGCCCATTTGTGACAATGCAGGGGGACAAGCTTGGTTTTCATGTGCAAAGAATTCATCAAGATCTCCATTCCGTGTCTGGGATGCAATAAACAGCCTGGAGAACAGAACGCAGTCATTCTTCAGAGATACCACCTTCAACTCTGTTCTTGACTTCTCTCTGACTGGGGGTCGGCTGAAGAGAGGGAGATTGTTTCTTTTTATTGGGTCAGTGATAGGCTTTGTCTGATGTACAAGCCTCTCATTCACATATGTGTCATACTGTTCTTTTCCCAGCTTCTCGATCTGGTAAAGGGTGTTGATGACTGCTGGGTCTGCCAGGTCTCTGCTGTCTAGCACCAAGAGATCTTTGCTGTCGTCACAGAATGGGTTCCCCATCTCTCCTATGACACGGGTGAGTGCTCTCACATCTCGAGCAAAGGCTACCTGCGTGTGCTTTGTCTGTTCATGGTGTTTTAGTTCAGTTTTCCTAATTCTTTTTTCTGTTGTGGCCTCGAACTTATAGATCAGTTTGGCCATCTCTGGACCAGACACCATCCATCGGCGCAAAGATGCAGCATTCTCCGTAAGACCTACAGCCCCTCCATCACCTTTCACCAATGCATTATTTTGCTCGTGTGCCTGGTCTAAGGCTATGGCAGAGAATGCACGTGTAGTCTTCTTCATGGTGAAGTTTCCTGCCAGAAACTGTGCGTATACAGTTGGATGCTTTGTTGCAAGTGTCACCATGTCGCGCAAGTGAACTGGGATCCACCTGGCATAGTTTGTATGTCCCAAGGCGAAGAACCATGGTACAAGCTTGGTCAGAGCATCAGTGTACAGTTGGAAGTTTCCTTCACGGACGGATCTCACATAGATCAGGACTGCCAGTTCTAGCTGCATAATTAGGAACCAGAACTGAAACTGTGGACTTGCATTGGCTTGTTCACCGCACCAGTCATCTAGTGGTATCGTATCCTGTCCCTCATCTAGTCCACTGGTGTACTGGCTGTAGGCTTCCTTCAGGAGAAGATAGAGAGTACTGGCTGTGACTTGGTGTGCTCGTCCTGTGCGTGTCACATGGGTCACTTTCAGGAAGGAATCAGCAGTACCACTTGTAGCAACCCCTGCAAGCATCAGAACGCCTGTCCACCCACTGCTATCCAGAAGGTCACCGAGGGTTTTCCATGCTGCCATCTCAATATGGAGTCCACCAAAGACCATGACGAAGTGATCTTCTCCGTGTGTTTCTGGCCATCTCCATTGGATCTGTTTGGCAAGTGTGTACAGTGGCTGATCAAGTGTGATTACAGGGATCTGACCTGGATTCAGAATATCGATTGCTTTCTTGATGACATCCATGGAGTGACGAATCATTGCCACAGATTTTGCCTGGTCATAGAAGAGAGGCAGCAATGAAGTTAAGGCCACACTACACTCTGGTTCTTCTGGAATAGACTGCTTGCTGGCATGGTATCCAGCCCATGATACTGTCTCGTCTCCCTTAAGTGGTGTGTCAGATAGCACTGTCTTCTCCATCTGCTCCAGCCACCTGTCAAAATGCAAGATAATGAACACAATTAAGAACAAACAAGTCCACACAAGTTAACAAGTCTTGGTTATTTAGGTACACATATAACTGTCCACAGTTCAAACACAATAATCAGTTACCTGTACTCAATCTGCATTGCTTCAGGGATGAGTTGGCAGTTGCTTTTGTTGGGACCCGCTAGCTTGGGTACAGGTGGGTCACATTTACCCAGAACAACAGGAGGTACGATGGTGTATGACTGTGGCAGGTGTGCATCTGTTGTTGATGTGTCATCTGGGTTTACCAGTTGAACTCCACGGCTATCGCTATTTGGGTGCTGGAAAAGTGAAATGCCAGTGCCATGGAAGGAGTCGTGGGCACTTGTTGAACTGGGGTTATGATCAATGTTATCCACTGCCCCAGTTGTGAAGAGGTCACTTTTTAGCTCAGGGGGGCAAACTGTACCCTCATTTTGGAAGAAACGGCAGATTCTGTTCCCCAAGTCCGTGGAGATGCTAAGCACCCTGTCATAGGAGATCGAGAGACCCAGGTTGAACATAGTATCAACCAGGTCTCTTTTTCGAGTCTTTGTGTGGATAAGGGTGCCCAGGTACACAGGCAGGGGAGTCTCCCGATTGTGACTGTGCCTCGTGGACGTGGTAGTACTGCTACTCTCTCTGCGGCGTGAGTAACTGTTGAACATAAGGAGTTGTGAGATTGTGAGAGTAGGTGTTGATACCGACGAGTGGCTTGACTGCTCTTGGATGTTAGGACCATTCAAGATCATAGAAACTAGTGATACAAGCGAATTAGGTACCGAATGTTCTTGGCAGTGGGCTTCAAATGAACCACTAAATGTTGAGTTCATTTTCAACATGTCTCTACGAACTATATTTGCGGCTCTAGCAAGACAAACTCCATCACTGTCAGTGTCGTGATCACATGCCTTCTGAAGGGCTGAGCCAACATCCTGGTTGAAAGCAAGCAGAATACTCGACCGGACATGTGCTCCTCTAGGTCTGGAAAATATGTCATGATTCGATCTTTGAGTTTGGTGGAGTGGACACGCCTGGTCAAGACTGTTCCAAGCTGTTCCAGCCTGGTGGTGTATAGTCTTGCTAGGTCTACCAGCTTGAACACTGGTGTCACAAGAGCATCTGTGCGGGCATCATCGATGTAGGACACTAGCTCTCCAAGTGCTATACCGTGATTGATATCATCTTGTTCATTCAGTGTTGTGCTTGTGGCCCTTGCTTTGTTATAAAGTGACACCAGACACTTCACGTGGTACTGTGCATCTTGTGCTATAAGGTCACTTGCACTCAGTTTAGCAAGAAGTGCCTGATCTCCTAGTTTCAGGGCAGCTGTCCTGACATGTTTATCGAGGTCGAAGGTGGAAGCTTTTCGCAGAGAATTAGTACCCGCTGGTTTGTCACAAAAGAAACACTTTTCAGGCTGTGGCTGTGTGTGGTCTACATGTACTCTGTGACGGGTGTACTTTCTTGAGACACTTGCGGTTTCTTCACTAGACGTTTCTCTTTTTTGTGCCCGATGCAGTTCAGTTTTGTTGTATTTCAGTCTGCATGAATCATGCCACTTAGCCTTGTGGCTCTGGAAGGTTGACTGGATACCTTCACCATCGTCCAGGCGGGACAGTTCTAGAGATTTTGGCAGGCAGCCCATCTGGCTGAAGGTGAGGAGATAATCTGCAAGAGTTTGGTATCCGGACCCTGTGGTTCGCTTGGAATCAGCTGGACAGGCAAGGGCCTCATCAGTGACCTCCTGACATAACACACACTTCTCCCAATCTGTCAGATAAGGCATGTTTGTTCCAGATGTACTAGGGCTTTGGGGGTCTAATAGCTTGAAATTTTTGTTGGCCATTGTCAATTAAGCATTATCCACCACCACCATCCAATCAATATACAAATTGGGAACCAAATCTAGGTAGCTACTACAGTCAATGAGCGAAGGTGCAGTGCAGTCGAGTTATCATCTGAAAAAGAAATACATACATTATCTATCTATAATTCCATTAATCTCTGTGTGTATGTGTGTTTGTATGTGTGTTTGTATGTGTGTATGTTTGTCTGTGACCGCTGTTTCTCAACAACTACCGGTCGGATATACTTGAAACTTGCCAGGTATATTGCTGGGGACCCGAGGATGTGCCTTTTCAAGGTTTGAAATTAATCGGACAAGTACTTACCGAGCTATGGCGATTTAGCCGTTCGCCGTTCGCTTTGGCGTTGCGAATGGACCAAACCATTGCATGTAAATAGAGGGGGGGGGGGGGTTCTGTGGTCGTTGCGAATGGACCAAACCATTCATGTAAATAGAGGGGGGGGGGGGGTTCTGTGGTCGTTACTGCCACGTGGTTTCAAAGTTTTTTTTTGTTGTTGTTTGCACGCATGTTTTTTTGCACCCACGTACGGGCACGCCCTAGGATGTTTACACACACACACCCCTACACAAATTTTTTTTTTTTTTTTTTTTTGGCAAGGAACGGGCACCCACGTAGGCGCTATGTTGGCGTTAAACTATGTTTTAAAACTAATAAAAACCATTTCATGTAAATAGAGGGGGGGGGGGGGGGGGGATTGTCACTGTACTCGCAAGCCGTTCGCCGTTCGCTTTGGCGTTGCGAATGGACCAAAACATTTCATGAACCAAACCATTTCATGTAAAGCGTTCGCCGTTCGCTTTGGCGTTGCGAATGAACCAAACCATTTCATGAACCAAACCATTTCATGTAAATAGAGGGGGGGGGGGGGATTGTCACCGTACTCACACCCACGTACCCACGTACCCACGTACGGGCATTGCACCCACGTACGGGCATGCCCTAGTTATCATAAATATAGTAATTCGCTTTCGTAACTTTTCACTAGCCTTGCATTGTTCCTTATAGTCACCTAGTCTATGATAGGAAAGTTCATAAAGCTACATCAAAGTTGTTCATATAAAGGTATTGAACCAAAATTACACCCAGGAGAAATCAGATAGTCATGCAAAGTTAAATAATTAAACCGCTAGACCAGTCCTGTCTATTGCAATGGTAAACCATTTGTTCTGCCCCTTATAGGCCACCGTAGATTCCAATTTTGAACCCAGTATGAAGGTATTGCATAGCATGTACATGACAATTTATAATATGCTCATTACATTGTGTTTCAATAGCAGCACAAATGACAAGTCTGAAATAATAGGTAAATATGTCCTTCTTAGCCGCCATTTTGTAAAATGGCCGCCATTTTGGGCCAAGGAGAAATCTGGAATGCCCCTACATCCAAATTTCACTGTAAGGGTATGCCCTAACTGTGTGCCAAGTTTCATGTTTGTATCATCAAAGGCACAATTCTACCACAATTCTTCACATATCTGCCGGACTATTATTAAAGACGATACCAAGCTCTCACAGAGCACACGGCCATCATGACGAGCTGCCATTAACCACTGAAGCCACACCCCCAGACGTCACTACACAGTACGTAGTACCAATCACAACAACCCCCAGCTCCAGGAGACTCCTTTCCTCAAAAGCCGATAAAGGGGGCCCAAAACGTCGGTCACATTCGGGATGTAACGACCATAGAACTGAAGCAAACCGAGGTATGACTTCAATTCGGTCACGTCGCGTGGAGCAGGAGCATCCTTGAAAGCTCGGACTTTCTCATCTGTTGGGTGTAGACCCTCGGCATCAATCGTATGACCCAGGTACGTGACTGATGGCACCATAAACTTGCACTTGTCTCGACGCAAACATAGGCCGGAGTCCGAAATCTTCTTCAGAACTCTATCCAGGTTTTGTAGATGTTCCGCGTCCATACGACCAGTAACCAGAATATCATCCTGGTAACAAACGACGTTGCGTTCGGCGGCAAACAAACTGTCCATGACACGCTGATAAATTTCAGGTGCAGATTTCACTCCAAAACTGAGTCGGTGGTACCTGTACAACCCACGATGCGTGTTGATGGTAAGATACTGTTTCGAATTCTCGTCCAAGCAGAGCTGTAGATAGGCGGATTTGAGATCGAGTTTCGTAAAAGTCTTGCCTCCCGTGAGACGAACATAGAGGTCTTCGATCCTCGGGATTGGATATTTATCCAATGAAGAACACTTGTTCACGGTCATTTTATAATCTCCACATATGCGGATGGACTGGTCCGATTTTATGACCGGAACGATGGGCGCCGCCCATTCGGCATACTGGATTTGCTCGATGATGCCCAGATTTTCAAGATGATCCAGTTCCTTGTCAATCCGCTCCCGCAGGGCGAAAGGGACTGGGCGAGCTCTGCAAAATATAGGATTGGCATCCCGGTCAACACTGAGTTTAGCCGTATGTCCTTTCAAGGTTCCAAGCTCATCCTTGAAGACATCCGGGTACGTATCCAGCACATTTTTGAATGTGTATGCTGCGGTAGGAGAAACGTTGGCTGCCCGGAGTTGATGAATGCTTTTCCACTTCAATCGAATTATGCTCAACCAGTTCCTGCCGAGTTAGGAAGGGCCCTTTCCAGGAATGACGATCAGGGGTAGGTGAAACTCACGATTATCGTAGCCCACCGTGACGTCACATGTACCGCAGGGAACAATCTTCTCACCTGTATAGGTGGAGAGTCCATAGGTAGTAGGTTTCAAATGGGGTCGGTCAGCATCACTCCACAGGTTTGTGAAAACAGCATGGCTGATGAGCGAGACGGCCGCACCAGTGTCGACCTCCATTTGCAATGGTCGATTGTTGACGACAACATTGGCAAGAAGAGGGTCCCGCTTATGGTGAGAATCAATATGAAGCAGGTCATACGATTCTGAGTTGTCGGAAACAGAGCTCACCTGGTTAAGCTCAGGTTCCTCCAAACCGATAAACTGATGAAGCTTCTTGTCAGCAGCTTTTCCTTTTCCCGATTTGTGTGTGATGCAAGCTGGAGCAATATGGCCAGTTTTCGAACAGAAATGGCAGGTGGCATCTTTGAACCGACACGTCTCCGGAGGGTGCTTTCCGTTGCACCGAAAACATTTGTTGTGTGTTTGAGACTGCACTGGCTTCTGACGAGGAGCCTTGTTCCAACGTTTTGGCTGAACATGATCCAACCGATTCACAGCAGGGCTGGTACCAGACGAGCGAGTGGCACCGATGCTTGTAGCGTTGCGTTCAGCACTTTCCATGGAAATGGCGGTGTCTCTGGCATTTTGGAACGTCGGTCTTCTCTCAGCAAGCAGGCGTCTACGAGTGCGGTCATCGGACATGCCAACCACCAGCAAATCACGGAGCATGTCATCAATCGTGTCCCCAAACTCACACAGATGTGACAGTTTTTTGAGATGTGCAATGAAGTCTGTGATCGACTGACCTTGCTGCTGTCTGCACATGTAAAAATTAAACCGACACAGGATGACTGAAGGAGATGGATTACAATGCTCATTCAAAGCGGCCTTGAGCTCTGCATACGTGAGCTCTTGGATTGTCCGAGGCCGAATCAGGTTTTTAACGAGTGTGAACATCTCACCTCCGCAAAAGGACAGGAAGACGGCCTTCATCCGGGCTTCGGTCGCGATGCCGTTCGCCTCGAAGTAAAAAGACAACCGCTCAGAATACGTGTCAAAATCCCCCTCATGAGGGTCGAATTCATCGATATGGCCGAAAGAAGTCATGGCCCAGATGTTTATCCTCGTCGCCATGTAAGGTATCTCGACAAACTACGATCAATTGTAGTACACGTTTATTCACTCTGCCGATACAGGCCCGATTAACTGCAGCACCATCCGAGCGGTCCCGGTGTAGGGATACAACGGTGAATATTTGCAGCTTCATACATGACATGCACTTTGACATCAACAGTGGCAAGAGCTACCTGAAGGTCCCGTGATGACATTCTGGGGTTCTTAGAGACTTCTTTCAGCATCTTTCTGTCTGCTCTCGGGCTGAACTTGCTGGGGCGGCCTGGCCTGAACAAGTTGGCAGTTGTTTGGAATCTTCTCCACTTGTAGATGATCTTCCGGACAATCGAATGATTGATTTCAAATTGTTTGGAGATCTTTTTAAATCACTTCCCAGACTCGTAGGCATCTATAACCTTCTTTCTGAAGGCCTCAGAGAGCTCTTTTGATCTAGGTATGGTGATGCTGCACACTTCAACAACAAAGAGCAAACCAAACTAAATGTCTGAGGTTTAAATAAGACAGGTTCCTCCAAGATCCTCTCTTACGATGTTCTAATCATTTGCACCTGAGCTGGTGCACCTGATTCTAATTTTAGGTATTTGAAGTGGTGATAAATGTAGGGGTGTACTTACTTTTTCCACATGCGAAATTTGCATTTATGTTTATTTAAATTATAGAATGGACTACAAAATATAAATGTTTCATGATATTTGTTATATTATATCACCTTTATCGAGCAATATTGTTGAAATGAAGATCAAATAGCTGTATGTTGAAATATGTTGAAAAAGTCAAAACTTTACATGGGGTGTACTTACTTTTTCACGTGACTGCAGATCGTGTGCATGCAATTTCAGATTTTTAGGATAAGGAATTAGATTAAAACAATTTTGGCTGGTATACTACTTCACCTGTGATGTCATCATTATCATGCCTTTGTTCCTCAATGGGAGTACTTGACAATGCGCCAAATATCAAATAATTTCCATTCGGTGGTTTCCGAGAAATATTTTTTTCATTATTTGCTTTTAATCAAAGATGGCTGCCATACCACGTGACCTATGCTTTCACAATTATCAGAAAAACATTCTGAATGGGTGTCACACCTACCCTGAAAGTTTCTTCTCAATCGGACATATGGTTGCTGAGAAAAACGAGGTTTAGCCCATACGGACGGACGGACAACCCGAAAATATCATAACGATTTTATACCAAAGCTTTAAAAAAATTGTTTAATTAATCAGCAGGTTGGTGCGTAATTAAATTCGCACATCCACACAGATCAAGTCTCTCACAGATCAAGTCTCTCTCAGATCAAGTCTCCAACAGATCAAGACTCTCCCAGATAAAGTCTCTCCCAGATAAATTCTCTAACAGATCAAGTCTCTAAAGATCAATGCTCTAAAGATCAAGTCTCCAACAGATCAAGACTCTCCCAGATAAATTCTCGAACAGATCAAGTCTCTCCCAGATAAATTCTCTAACAGAGCAAGTCTCTAACAGATCAAGTCTCCCAGATCAAGTCTCTAACAGATCAAGTTTCTCCCAGATAAATTCTCGAACAGATCAAGTCTCTTACAGATCAAGTCTCTTACAGATCAAGTCTCTTACAGATCAAGTCTCCAACAGATCAAGTCTCTCACAGATCAAATCTCTCACAGATCACGTTTCTAACAGATCAAGTCTCTCACAGATCAAATCTCTCACAGTTCAAGTCACCAACAGATCTAATCTCTCACAGATCAAGTTTCTCATAGATCAAGTCTCTAACAGATCAAATTTCATAGATCAAGTCTCTCACAGATCAAGTCTTTCACAGATCAAGTCTCTCACAGATCAAGTCTCTCACTGATCAAGTCTCTCACAGATCAAGTCTCTCACAGATCAAGTCTCTCACAGATCAAGTCTCTAACAGATCAAGTCTCTCACAGATCAAGTCTCTCACAGATCAAGTCTCTCACAGATCAAATCTCTCACAGATCAAGACTCTCACAGATCAAGTCACTAAGTCTAACTGATAGACCAAATGTATATGGTTCGTTATGTCGTTATGTATATTTGTTTATATGCGACTAAAACGTCTTCTTCTTCTTCAACTAATATTAACACCCACTTAATTACGTTTAGACTGCTGAGACCCCTCAGACCTTTGACGACCCTTTAATTGCCCCAAGACCCTCAAGACAACCAAGACCCCCGAAGACCCAAATTACCGTTAAAGACTGAAAATACCCTTAAAGACCCAAAACACCCCAAACACCCAAAATACCCAAAATACGGTCACGCGAACCCTTCCGGTTAATACCAGGGAATGCGGATGGACCAAAACGGATCGACTGGAGGCAATGACCAACACGGATTGTGCTATCAAACGCGGGAAGAGAAGAAGTGAAGAGGAAGAAGTGGCTGAGCGCGTACCTGTGGAAGGCGAACGAACTCAAACGGACACAAGATTTGCAGGGAATGGAAAATAATACAAGGGTTTATTTACAATCAGGATCAGGACAGGGAAACGCGACGATAAATGTCAGTTCTAAATTGGGATCCCACACACCAGACTTCAAATACGCCACACAGGGAACGAATGAAAGGAAAATAACTTGTCGTGTGGTGGAAATATGGTGCGTCTTAACTGTCCGTCGTCTTCTCGTGTCCGCCATCCACACGCGGCTCCATTCTGCCCCGCTCGTGCATCACCAGGCCTCACTCCAAGCTAAAATCGATCGCACACTTCGACAGGCCCCGATGCGACTCACTCCACTGCACACCACGAGGTCCCACCCACTCAGCACCAAAAGCACAGAGCACCGCTCCAAGCACCACACAGATGGCGCACCAGGGACCACCAGGGACCTCCCAAGACCAAGAAGGGGAAGCGCAGAGACAAGAGAAACCACGAGTGCGAGAAAGCCAGGAGAGAGAGAGCTGCTAGCTGAGAGCTGCTGAAATCAGAGCTGCTGAAATGTTGTGCAGCACAAGATAGCCAGAGAGGGACGTGCTGCGCAAGACACAATGTCGTCCGGCCCGCCCTATTTATAACCTTCCTCATCTTCGTCGAACTTTCCAGTCCCCTTCTTCAAAATGAGCCACCTCCCTCCCAGCTGTGTCTTCGTTCTCTTCCCCTGATTGGCTGCAGGTTCGCACTCGCTGGCTTTCTTCCATTGGTCGAGTGCCTCCCGCTCCAACCAATCACAGCCCGAACCACCCGATGTTGCCAGGGGAGTTGGTGGTGCGGCCGGCGACAGCCATCATCGGCGGTGCCCCCATTGGCTTCCTGTCCGTCTTCCAAAGTCTTTGTCAGGGAAGGGAATTTAACTAATGTGTGCACTAAAGGGCCGAACAAAGTGTTTACAGGTGTGTGTTGTCATAAGGGACAAAGGTTTGATTACCAGGTTTGACACACAGGGGTTTATCTTTAATCCCGAGAAATACCTAGCACACGAACATCCTGGTATGTTCAAAAGGTGGTATACTCCTTAACCGACAAACCGCCCAACATAGAACTTATTACAGGTAGATTCCCTATCGCGACAGACGAAGCATGTTACCTATTCAGATCCACCTGACTCTAGATATTGCTCTACCCTCCCACCATAACACAGACCCCCCCCCCCATCCCTGGAACCGTAGCTCCTGCTAGGTTCACTGCAGGCACTACCATTCCAGTCTTAACACTTACTGTCACACACTTAATTAACCTATGAAATAAAGCAGAAGGGCTGTGGGAAGTGAGTCGGACTTCCTACCTATTCTCCTTAATATGCTAATCCCCTTAACAATCATGCAATCAAATATTTACAATGATTCAGGTCGTTGTTCCTGCGGAGGGAGGAAACAAACAACACACCAAAATCTACTTAATCACAAAACTTAACCAAACTTACAAAAATTCCAAACTCTAATAAACATTTGTTCAAACCCAGTCGACACACCGCGTCCCCCGGTGGATGCCACAAGACACAACCTTACCTGCGGGGCCATCCCAATGCGCCCCTAAATTTCCACAGGCCCTTTCCAGATGTTACAGGTGAGTGACATGGCTCAGTGGTTTTCGCCATCATTCATACAACACAAACCCCTTACAACACAAACCCCGTTCCATCTCGAAACACAATATTGAAGTGGGTAAAAAACTTCAGGACAACTGGATCTGTGAGGCTGGGAGCAGCTCGGGGAGGTGATCGAACCGTTAGGACCCCGGAAAACATTGAAAGGGTTCGACAAGCTGTGGAGGCCAGCCCTCATCGGTCAGCGGTACGGCATGCTCGCGCTCTACGGATGTCAGACAGATCAGTTCGTCGAATTTTGCACTTGGACCTTCATTATCACGCATACAAAATCATGGTGGTCCAAGAACTGCAGCAGAATGATTTCGTACGGCGGTTTACATTCGCAGAAAGAATGCTGGAACTGCTGAGGGATGCTGCTGTGCTGAGAAATGCTGGAACTTTTCCGCGCGTCTGCAAGAATGCTTGGACAAGAACGGCCGCCATTTAGATGATGTCATTTTTCTGTAAAGTGGCCCTGAAGCATGGTGGAAAGCATGGTGGTGGAAATATTATGGTTTGGGGCAGCTTTGCTGTCTCAGGGCCTGGGCAGCTCACCATCATAGAATTCACTATGAATTCTTCATTATACCAGAGGGTGCTTGAGGATAATGTGAGGCCATCTGTCGGAAAGTTGAAGCTCAACCAAAGGTGGACCTTGTCACATGACAATGACCCTAAACATACCAGTAAATCCACCAAGGAATGGCTGCAAAGAAAGAAATGGAGGGTTCTGGAATGGCCAAGTCAAAGCCCGGATCTAACTCCCATCGAGATGTTGTGGGGGGATTTGAAACGAGCTGTGCATGCAAGAAACCCCTCAAACATCACACAGCTGAAAGAATTCTGCATGGAGGATTGGGCAAAAATTTCTCCCAGTCGATGTCAGAGACTGGTAGACAGTTATAAGAAATGCCTACTTGAGGTTGTTTCTGTCAAAGTGGGCAATACCACCTATTTGAGGAAAGGGTTTACTTACTTGTTCCACATGCGAAATTTGCATTTATGTTTATTTAAATTATACAATGGACTCCAAAATGTAAATGTTTCATGATATTTGTTATATTATATCACCTTTATCTATCAATATTGTTGAAATGAAGATCAAATAGCTGTATGTTGAAATATGTTGAAAAAGTCAAAAATTTACATGGGGTGTACTTACTTTTTCACGTGACTGTATGTTGGTGCTCAAAGGTGCTCTGAGTATATGGTGCGGCTTGGCGGACCATTTGGTACAAAGCCACATTGGAGATCAAATGAGCGTTGTAAGCATGATAAATACAGAAAGTAATCACGTGAGCGTGTCGTGAGGTTATGATGTGCGATTTGCATGCTCCAGGATGCGGCATATCGGTCAGCTGGAGGATTGTGCCTGCTCACCGGGTAAAAATAATTGTTTGAGAGACTGCAGCAAATCGTTCGGAGGGAGCGGAGTGCGGGTTCGAAATGGAAGATCCGAAATATGTCGTGTAGTTTGCATAAAATGGAATCAGGTTGTTACCTTCGACATGATAGCAATAATAGTACGTAATTAACATTGATTGAGCATTCGCGCAAGGTTTGAGAAATGCGCTGGTACATGTAGGTGACGCGCTGAGTTTGAAACTTGTTTGTCGTTTGTTTGTTTCAATGGAAATTTGCGACGTGTACTATCTAGGAATTGAAAGGTCGCCTTGGTTGGCCCACACTGGGGAGGGAAGTCGGACGATGTGCATCGTGATTACATGGTGCATCATGGAGTCAGGTGTTTCGGTGCACTTTTGGCAAGAGCATATTTGATTTTGCGAGGTGTGATTGTGGTTTTAAGGGTACATCTGGGACTCAGTATCGTGCCAAAAGATAGGTGCAGTATGCACACCAGAGGTGCCCGATTCGTGTCCTACTGATCATGTGACATGGTCGCTGCATGCTGGTCAAGGCGAAGCGAAAGGACCATGCAATTGGTTGCGATGTAACATGAACACACACACACACACACACACACACACACACACACACACACACACACACACACACACACACACACACACATACGAGGGACTGCCTCGAATTGTGAATATAAGGCACAGGGAAAGCTGTACACGGAGATTTGTTCCACCGATTTCGACCTGTGGTTGTCTAATGTGTGCAAAATATACTCACTTATCTGTGATTGGCATTCGGTATGAGAGTGCTTGGCATGCTGCATGGGAAACTATGTCCAAGGTGTGCGAAGCGTTGCTGATTTTTATATACACGTTAGCGCACGTATGTTATATACACGTTTGATTTTTATATGCACGCGCATACATAAAATGACATCTGTGTCATGATGATGATGATGATGATGATGATGATGATGATGTGTCATGATGATGTGAGTAGTGTATATATGTTGCTTCTGGGACACTCTCATTTTCCCATTGACTTACATGTTAATTTTCCTCTTAACCTCATTGCCCATTAACACCTCTATTTCTCCCACCCTCATCTTTATGAACCTTTTGTCTATAGTATCTATCCTTAATGTTGTTCATTAGACCACTCAAACACTACAAATATTTGTTTTCTCTTATAGACCTATAATCCTTCTTCTACATATCATCTGGCAGATTATCTTTGACCCACTCAAACATCGACCCATGCACTTCCATGTTAATTTTCCTCTCACCTCTTTACGAACCTTTTAGCCTTTTGACACTCAAACAATGATTCCCCCTTGGTCTTATGGTACTCTTACTATCAATGATCCCGAGTAGACCACTCAAACATTGATCCTACAAATATTTGTTTATGCGTGGGAAATAATTTAATTCTCTTGCCACTCCCTTCACCATCTAATATATTAACAAAAAAGATGTTTGAGTTTGGATCTTTATTAAGATATTTTAACTGAGCTGAAATAAAATGATAAACCTCCCTCAATGTTCTTGTCTGAGCGCCTCCAATGCCACACACCATTTTAAAATTAAAGTATATATTTTCCTGACAACCATCAAAGTTTTCTGTCCACTCAAAAATATTTCCATCTTTTTTACCCAACTCACCGGTATTTAAATTAATTCTCTTATTTGTTTTGTGAACTTTTTTACCAGTTGCCTTTTCAATAAGTCTTATTTGATATTTTTCACATTCATTATGTCTTCCATTTATATACCAAGGTTGATTACACCTCCACTCTTTAGTCTGGTTGATACTTGGTTCTATCATTTATATAACTAGGGCATGCCCGTACTATATATATATCTAAAAGTATATCCCCCCCCCCCCCCTCTATTTACATGCAATGGTTTGGTCCAAAGCTAACGGCTTGCGAGTACGGTGACAATCCCCCCCCTCTATTTACATGAAATGGTTTGGTCCAAAGCTAACGGCTAGCGGAGTTTGGTAAAGAAATCGCCATAGCGTGCACAAATGCGCAGGAAAGCGAAAGAATCGCAAATTAGTTTTAATTAGTTTTAAAACATAGTTTAATGCCAACATAGCGGCAACATAGTTTGCCAACGTGAAATAAATGAATACGCTCTCAAATGTGCCAAAAAAAAAAAAAAAACGCTACCCGTACGCTCTACCCCGCCCGTACGCCCGTAAACAAAAAAAACAACGCTCTTCGCTTCCGCCCTTCACTCTGACTGAATTGGGAGAAATAATGCGCATAAGAAATCGAGAAATTATTATTTTCTCCGGAAGAAATCGAATTACGTACCGTAATGGCACACGCGCTGGGCTCGGCTCGCTGCTCGCTCTCACATCGGCCACGCCTACGCAATAACGCGTTCTGTGATTGGATGCCGGAAGTGCAGTCCTCACTGTCCGGAAGGTCGCAAATCGCAGTTACGATGAATCGCAAATTAGTTTTAATTAGTTTTATAATTAGTTTTAAAACATAATTTAACAGCAACATAGTTTGCCGACGGGAAATAAATGAATACGCTCTCAAATGTGCCATCCGAGGCAGAGTGTGTTCGCCACGTTCGGCACACGTGATAGCTCGCTGCTCTCTGATTGGTTGAATCGTTTTTTGGACATAGCTCGGTAACTACTTCTGCGATTAATTTAAAACCTTGAAAAGGCACATCCTCGGGTCCCCAGCAATATACCTGGCAAGTTTCAAGTATATCGGACCGGTAGTTGTCGAGAAACAGCGGTCACAGACAAACAAACAAACAAACAAACAAACATACACACAGAGATTAATGGAATTATAGATAGATAGTAAAAAAGGCGGCGGTAGCCCGTTAAAATCCCTAACCCCCCCCCCCCCCTTTTTAACTTATCACTTATATACTTATATAACCATAAGGGAGACTATCAATTCCATTTTCTAAAATAAACCTCTTATCATCAAAAGCCCCCAATGCTTTCTTATTTATCTCTTCTGTATATAAATTGATGTTATAACTTCTTATTCCATTAATCCTTCTAAACTCTTCTTTCTTTGTTGTTAAACAGTTATAATAATCCTTAAAGTTTATTGTTTCTTTAATAACATTTTTCTTTGCACCTTTTAACTTCTTATCAGTCTTTTCAACGTTATTCACAATGTATTTATAAGCATAATAGTCCTTGAGCCAACCGGCCATATTTTGAAGTGAATGCTCCGGCGGGGGGAGTAATTCTCATTATGATTTTCCATTAGACCAATGTCTCAAGTGTCAGAAAAGGTGTGATGGACATCTGAGAACGGTAGCTTAGTGCCCGGATGGACGCCATCTTTGAAACCACCCAGCTCGAAAATGCCCATTTGGTGGGGTACATTGTTGCACGTGTATCTGGACTTCTATACTAGCTATCGATGTGCGGTTGACGACTAAATATACGTCCGATGTGTACCGTCTAAATAAAAAATAATATGAAGCATTTTGTTTTAGATTAATTATTATAAAAATCAATTATCGAAAAAAAATCATATATTTTTCAATATTTTATTATTAGACTTGTACTTTTTTTAGTGAAACAACACTGGTATGATTTTCCAAATTATGCATTGTGCTACACCGTTTATCTGTCTATAAAAATAACTCAAAAACTAAAACATATCATCCACCACGAGTGTACACAAAAAATATATGAAAAGGCATGCACTTTCCACAAACCGAAACTATGTCAGTTGGAATTTCCCGCCGATAATCAACCCACAGAACCCAGTGCCGAAAGTGACGTCAGTCTATTCTATATCTATATTCTATATTCTATATCTCAGTCTGAGATTTGTTGCGGTGACCTGATTAATTTCTGAGGGGGGTGGGGGGGGGGTGGGTGGCATAAGAACTAAAAGTGAACATGTTAGATGGCGCCACATACAACTCTATTATAGAGTTGTATTGTGGCGCCATCTAACATGTTCACTGACTTGGATGAGTATGTCTATGTAAGCTGGCGAGCTTTTCGGATATCGGAGTAATCTAACGTCAGTCTTTTTGTTCTTTCAGCTGAGATGGCCGGTGTCGAGGCGAAACGGGCGAAGATTGAACCTGAGTCCGGAACGTGCATCCTGTGCAGCAAGAAGTCGCCACTCTCTGAACTAAGCAAGGCAGCGGGCAACAGTTCTTGGAAGACATTGTGTGACGCAGCCGCAGTTAGAAACTTTTATCCAATTCTAAAGCTAGTCCAAGAAGGCGCAGTTGAACTTCCTAATATTCCAATATTATACCATAGGGCTTGTAGATCAGACTTCACTCACAAAAACCACCTAGCTACTTTGACCAATGCAGCTAGAAGTTCTTCAGTTGATACTGGCGATGCGGTGCGACGGCGATCATCACGGGAAGAGACAGGATCAACTTCAACGGTCTACGATGATAAATGCATTTTTTGCCAGCGTGCTTCAAAATTCATAAAAGGCAGTCGTACCCGTGAAACAGTTGTCTTGGCTGTTGAACTTCGAGCAGATAAGACAATAAGAGATGCTGCGACAGCTCGCAATGATGAGAGAGTTTTGGCATTGACTACACGAGATATGGTTGCAGCTGAGGCTCACTACCACTTCTCCTGCTATAGAAACTACACACGGCCCCAAAAACCTCAAGTAGAAACTGACATTGAAGATAATATCGAGAAAAAAGAAATGATACGATGTATATTCAATTTCATTCGCACTGACTTGTTCTTGAACCCGAGGATTGTTCCAATAGTTGATGTTGCAACAGATATCCTGTCTTCAGATACATTTTCAGTTGATGTTCGTGACTCCATCAAGAAGAATCTGCAGCGCACATTACAAAGAGAGTTTGGAGAATCGCTCATCTTCTTCAATGTGAAACACCGTGTATACTTGATGCCCGATAATCTGACAAAGCGAGAGATTGCTGCAGAGTGCGTAAACCTGAAAGCAGAAGTGAAAGCATTTGAACGAACGGACGGTGAAAGTAACATTGTGCGTGCAGCTACTTCACTGCGACACCAGATCAAAGATGCTCATTACAATGAACGTTGGCCGCCTCAGCCAGCAGAACTCACTTCAGATTACGTGAAGATACCAGATTCTCTTCGTGTATTTCTGCATACTTTGATTTGCGGGAGTGGGGGTAGCTCTGTGCGTGCCGACACACTGGTATGGTCGATGGCTCAAGATATCATCAATGCTGTACACCGGGGTACCATCAGAACATCGAAGCATGTCCTACTTCCGTGGGTCATGAAAACGCTCACCGGTAATACAGAGGTCATCAGAATATTGAATCGACTCGGGCACGGATGTTCGTACACAGTTCTGGAAGAAATCGAGACAGCGCTATGCATAGACAAATTAGCAAGTGTGGAGAAAGATACAGTACCACTTCCGTCACATGTGCACCCTTCGGTCCCGACTGTATTAGCATTCGATAACATCGACAGGCTAGAGGAATCGCTGAGTGGTGGCGGAACATCGCATCGCGTCAACGGTATCATCGTCCAACCGAAGTCGCAGTCGTGTTTGCCGCCCCAACCTCCATCGGCAGTATCCAAAGCAGATAAGAAGCGATCTATCCCGTCATCCAGCGATTTACTTCCAATATACAGCGGTGGGAAACGAGAGGGCCCACCTGCAATCAAGCCTGCAGATCTTTCTGACACTCTTGCAGGCGCAACATCCCTTGCGCAGCGCCGAAATCACGTATGGATTATGACTCGCATGCTGGAACCATGCGACCAGACAATCAGTTTGTGGACTGGTTTCAACATCATGACGAGAGATCGTGTTCAGGTGACGGAAGATGTAGTTGGCTACCTGCCGACTATAAACGCGCCTGCCACAGATATGGCAACAGTGCAAGAAATCCTCAGAGAAGCTCTGAACATCATGTCATCACTTCAGCTTGAGCGTATACCGGTGGTGCTAGACCAGGCACTATTTGCTAAGGCGACCGAAATAGCATGGAAAGATGTCGATCGATATGGAAGAATCGTGCTCATGATGGGGAACTTCCATACCATCTGTAACTTCATGTCGAGCATTGGGAAAATGTTTGGAGATGCAGGCCTTCGGGATGTAGCTGTTGAGTCAGGAGTAATCGCTGAAGGTTCCATCAACAGGGTTCTGGAAGGCAAGCAATACAACCATGCTGTGCGACTCCACAAGTTGATGTACGAGGCACTAATGCGCATCATTTGGAAGGGCTTCCAGGTGTGGATAGAAAGCAATCATCCTGACAAGGAACCCCAGATTCGAAGCACTGACCTCAAAATTCGCAGCATCAAGGAGGATGTTTGCCACGAGACTCTTGCTGCTGCTCTCGATGATGATTCATGTGTACAGAGCTTTGACATGTTCGCGAAATACCTACATTTTCTGCGAACCAAACATGGAGACCTGGCTCGCTTCTGGATGATGTATATTGATATGGTAGAGACCCTGCTGGGGTTGATTCGTGCGGATAGAGAAGGCGACTGGATGCTTCACTTGGCTTGTGTCAGAAGAGTGATCCCTTGGTGTTTCGCAATGAACAAGGTGAACTATGCTAGATATCTACCAGTGTACTATGCACAGATGACGCAACTCCACGAAACATGCCCCGAGTTGTACAGGCATTTCAATCAAGGCTACTTCTCCGTACAGCTTAGACCAGGGAATCCATTTGCCAGAATCGCTGTTGATCAGACAACAGAAGAAACAGTAAACAAAGATACGCAAACAGCTGGAGGAACACGAGGTTTTAGTCTTCGACAAGGGGCTGTGTCACGATACTATCTAACTGCAGAAAATCGGGCTACTGCACTGAGGCAACTACGAGAAACTATCCTTGTGAATGGCAGCGACACATCTCACGCCAAGCACCCTGACTTGTCTACTTCTCGCATCAAACGTGATGAGTCTGGCGTCACAGCTATCTGTGATCTACTGGAAAATGACTGGACCAATCCATTCGCCGATGATCCGTCATGTCTTCTCAGTATATCTACCGGAGCGGCTGCGAGGGAGGACGTTTCTAATGACCTACTCAACGCCCTGCAAAAGGGGGAAGCGGCGTATCAAAGCTTCCAGAAACGTCTTGAAGAGGGAACAGGCTTTCATGACACATTGAACAAGCTAAACTTGAAGACCTTTGGTAAGATCAAGCAGAAAGTTGTGAAGGGCACAAACAAGGAGATCGTCCTGAGAGCTGACAGACAACTGTTTGCCACCATGATACTCATCGCCAAGACAAGGAACCTCGACATGCAACTTGTCCTTTGTCACCCACTAGGGCCGTTACCATGGTCTTTGGCAAACGTTGATGGGTCAATGAAAAAAACGAACAAAGCTGCACTTGCGAAACACATGGAAGGTCTTGTGGAACCAGCCGAGAACGTTGACAAGCGAAGTGCAACAATAATTGATGCGATGGCTCTCATACAAAAGATGCATGGCGAGAACGACACGTTCGAAGAACTATCTGACCGCATCCTTGCTGCAGCGCTTCACGCTGGTCAAGGCAGTGAGTGCATCGATGTTGTCTTTGACACATACACAGAAGAATCCATCAAAGCAGCTGAGCGTGTGAACCGCGGTTCAAATGAAGGCATCAGTTTCAGCGAGATCAGACCCGCACACAAAATCATGAACTGGCGGCGTCTCCTTGCTTGCAGCCAGACAAAGGAGAAACTGGTTGTGTTTCTGGTGGAGTCGTGGAAACATGAAACAAATCGCGAAAAGCTAGGCAACAGAACACTGTATGTCACCTGTGGTGAAAAATGTCTGGTACTGACCCGCGATAGGTGGAAGTTGGTGCAAGCACTCGAATGTAGCCACGAGGAAGCAGACACGCGTATGTTTCTCCACGCAAAGCACGCTGCTACCCACTACAAGACGATCATCTTAGTGGCAGATGACACCGACGTTCTGATCATCAGTCTTCATCTCAGCAGAACCATCGATAGTCAGCTCTTCATCAGACGAGGAACAAAGGTTCGAGTCAGAATGATCGACGTTGGAAAGTTGGCTGCGGTATTGGGGTCTGGAGTTTGCAGTGCATTGCCAGGGCTTCATGCATGGAGCGGGTGTGACACTGTGAGTGCTCTGGCTAGCCAAGGAAAGATAAAGGCTTTGAAGCTTGTGCAAGCGAATGAGCTGTATCTTCAAGCATTCACAGATCTGGGATCTTCGTGGAATGTACCAACAGACGTCTTCAATAGCATTCAGGCCTTCACGTGTCAGCTGTACGCCAAGAACACGAAGATCGTCGGTGTTAATTCGCTCCGTTATCACATGTTCTGTGCAAAGAAGGGCCAGATCGAATCTGGACAATTGCCGCCTTGTGAAGACTCCTTGATGCAGCATACGCTTAGGGCCAACTATCAGGCGGCTATCTGGCGACGCAGCCTTGAAAACCTACCAGACGTCCCAACACCATCAGCAGGACATGGTTGGGAACTCGATGATGGCGGTTCGCTCACAATCCGATGGATGGCGGGTCTACCAGCTCCAGATGTCGTCTTGAATCTCATCTCATGCACATGCAGAAGGACGTGTCGACCGTCAGATTGCTCCTGCATACTGAATGGGTTGAAGTGCACTGTTGTGTGTAAGCTGCAGGGATGCTCCAACATGGTGCAGGATGATGCTATCATGGCTCAGGATGGCAATGACTGATGGCGACTCTGATGATTAACTTTGTGTGCACTGTATATTGTATAGCATATGTTGTTCTCTATTATAATGCAGGCCAAATTGCCTGAAAATCTTTATAGACAGATAAACGGTTTAGCAAAATGTATAATTTGGAAGATCATACCGGTGTTATTTGACTAAAACATGACATGTTCAATGATACCTCCGCTTGCTTATTAGGAATATACATCGTATGGTGTTAAAATCAGCTCCATACGTCTTTCCAAACTCTAGTAATGAATAATTAATATAATTGGCGGCCATTTTGAAATCCAAGATGGCCACCAAAGTGCAGATTTCCTATGTAACAATTTCCGCCTGCTTATTAGATATCGTATGGTGTTAAAATCCTCTCCGTACGACATTCCTAACTTGCGTTATCGTCAGAATAGATAATGCCAGCGGCGGCCTAAGTCATTTTATGCCTCTTTACATTTATTTGTTGTAAACTCGTGGTGGATGATATGTTTTAGTTTTTGAGTTATTTTTATAGACAGATAAACGGTGTAGCACAATGCATAATTTGGAAAATCATACCAGTGTTGTTTCACTAAAAAAAGTACAAGTCTAATAATAAAATATTGAAAAATATATGATTTTTTTTCGATAATTGATTTTTATAATAATTAATCTAAAACAAAATGCTTCATATTATTTTTTATTTAGACGGTACACATCGGACGTATATTTAGTCGTCAACCGCACATCGATAGCTAGTATAGAAGTCCAGATACACGTGCAACAATGTACCCCACCAAATGGGCATTTTCGAGCTGGGTGGTTTCAAAGATGGCGTCCATCCGGGCACTAAGCTACCGTTCTCAGATGTCCATCACACCTTTTCTGACACTTGAGACATTGGTCTAATGGAAAATCATAATGAGAATTACTCCCCCCGCCGGAGCATTACTTTTGGTCTGGCTCAAGGACTATAAGCCTTAGACCTCAATCCCACAAATTCACTCATGACATTTCCTCCTAATTCATCCTTAAACTTTCCAATCACCTTTTTATTTTTAGAAGAGAACAACTCACTCTCTGGACTGTAATTACTAGTGTCATATATATTAATGTCCTTTTTCATGTCTGAATAAACATCATCAGTATTAATTTGCAAAATAAAACTATCTGTATCCATATAAAGTAGATTAACATCATTTTGATATTTCTTCCTCAAGTTATTATAAAAGTAATCATACATTAATGACTTTGATAAATCAAGAATTGATGTTCCAATATAAATAGGTTTGTCCATTTCAATACTCTCTTTAATCAAATGGATCACACAAAAGTTCTCAGTAAAGACCTCAGCTCTAGTAAAACGCGGTCTACGAATTAATTTTGATGCTTGTTTCCAAGATGTTGATAGCCTGATATTTTGTCTTTTCCTCACATTTTCCATGGTCTTACCAAAGACCACATTATTCATCAATTTATAAAAGTCTTTCTCAAAATCTGTTTTTGACTCTGTTCTTCTTTGTGTATTAAAATCAATGTACCCCTTCAACCAATGACTTTGATTGAACTTTAGGACCCTATGGATCTTCTCTACTCTTAGACCTTTTGATAAATATTGTCGCAAATTTCTTTGGTGTAGAACATAATTTTTTTTGTTATATAATGTAGTAAGTAATTTTTCTGTTGATTCACCTATATTAAATGATTGTTGATAAGCACTTAACCACTCCTTCTTTGGACTTTCCTTTTCACAAGCAAATGGGAGATCTTTGTGGAGGTTATGAAGTTCCTCTGGATATTTCAAATCAACTTCAAAATAATAACCAACTTTTTCTTTATCCAATTCGTTTTGTGTAGAGATACATACATCTTGTAAAACCTTTTTGTAGTCTTTTTCCTTTACCCATCTAAGTTTTCCATAAGGAAGAGCCTGAGACATTGCCCAGCCATACAGGTTGTTCGCGTCATAGTACATCAAGTAAGAACTCTCTTTCGTTGAATCATAATTTGGAAGATATTTGTTATTTGCTTTTGTGTATCTACTCAAGCAGACTTGTGAAATTCCACCTCTTTTTGCCTTTTCAATCATCAAAAGCATATCAACATCGGTTATCAAATCCAAAGCTTGTTTTGTCATTTTCAACATCGCACTCCAGGCCAATCCAGGTGCTGTGTAGTAGTGAGCAGGATCCAATCCATATCCAGTGCGACAAACAGATCTAAAGACTTCAAATACATCGGCCAATAAAAGCACATCAGTTTTGAGAAACAAATCATGATACTCGCCAAGATTATTGATGTTATATTTTTTCCAAACATTTTGTGCGTGTACATAATCTTTATCAGATGTATGACTGTTGTTTAATTTGTTATCGAAATTTTCTTTTGAAGGAAGTTGTGTTTCATTGAATCTCTCAAATGAGTCCATATAGTCATAGGGGTAAATTCCCTTTTGTGTTAGAAAATCTTTATCTAAAAAAAACTCTGAAAGACATGGAAACTCTTTTAAATTTTGAACCAAGTTAGCCAATGGACTTGCCATGAATTTAAATGTATCAAGAAATCTGATATGAGTAATAGGAGATGTGTGAATTGTTTTTGTGAATGAAATGTATTTCTGATCCGTGTTTGGAATTGCTGAGATACTTCCAGAAGTCTTTGAGAGTTCCTTGATAAATAGATGTGTGTCATAATGAGCGTTGTTATGAAGAAAGACAGGAATGAAAGAGGGGAGTTGATAATTAATATTACAACTTTGATGAGCCGGACCTCTATATTTACCAGTGAGATGACAATGGTCTCTAAACTTTAGATCTTTACCAATTTTCTTCTCACAAATATGACAAGCAACCTTTGGATGTCTAAATTCTCTTTTTTCTTTACTTGTTAAGGACATTGGTTTATTGGTTTCTCTCATTATCTTGGTTAATCGGACACAGTCTTTTTCTAGTCGTTTCACAAACTCCTCTGGGGTATTTGAGCCTCTATACACCTCTACCTTGTTATATTCATCACCAACGGATGATTTGATATAATAACAAAAACCACAAGGAGTATGTTTTTGATATTTATTTGTGTATGATTCTTTTGGATCTGGAGAAGCAGTATCAATTTTTTCTAAAATACTTTCAAAATCAGCATATATAACAAATGGATGTTTTATTGTTTTCTTTTCATCTTTGAATGTGATCTTTGAGCCTTTTTTAGGCATGTTGATTACCGTTGATTTATGTTCACCACAATAATTTGAATGTTTATCTAATCTTTCTTGTGTATGGAAGAAGTTAAGACAACGCATACAAATATATATTTTATTTGTTCTTTTACATACTTGTGGTTTTATTAATTTTGTAATATCTTTGATGCATGTATAATGTGAATTTTAGTCTGAATTAAAATATAGAAGATTAATCTGAGTTTGTTTCACAATTGTCAGAAAGCTTTAAAACCTGAATGTTGTTTGTTTCTGTTGGACCATAAACATTAACTGATAAATTATTTAACTTTTCAAATTTAGGAATATCATTTAAAGTCATCGGAAACTTTAGATCTTTCGTATTTAATGTATTCTCATATTTTTTATAATGAGATACTCTTTCATCATGAAAATGTGGAGGATGTAAGTGTGCTAGAATAGACCAGAGAAAACATTTATTGTCTTTATTTTTGATATTGATAACTGCTTTTCTATTTTTGATAACACTGGGTAAATCAATGTAAGAAGAAGCTTTTAGAGGATCGGATTAAAGAATATGAATGTCTATGTAAATAATTTTTCATATGTTGAATCCACTTCCTACGATTGAATTATCCACATCTTGCTCTTGTTTAATAAGTTCATCATAGACTCCTGATGTTTTAAAATCTTGATATGAAGATATAAAGTGTGGCTCAGTTCTCATGTATGGTGTATCTATAACTCCTTCGTCCTTTGTCATTTCTAATTTTACTCCCATATAAAATTTAAGTGGTTTCATTTCTTTTAGTGTTTTTTCAATCAACGTTTGAACAGCAGGTTTAACTATTTCTACAGCATCAACTATAGACTCTGGTTCAGGAGGTTTGAAGTTAAAGACTCTTATTTTAATATGTCCTTTGAATGCACCATCAGAGTTTTTAGTTGTGATAAAATTTGATAAATGTAGAATTGTTTTAAGATGTATTTCAAAGCCTTTCGTGAGGATATTTTTATTACAGGCAGAACAGTGTTTTGTTTCCTTCTGAATAGGAGATAGTAGGTGAAGTAGATTAAATGTGTGTTTGTTAGTTTTAAGGTGTCTTTTGTATTGTTTATATTCTTGTTCACAAACGTCGCAATACGTTGCTTTGATCATATTTATATAGCAAAATTATACTTAAAGTAAAACACCTTTTTAGAGGCTTTTTAAAAGATGAAACTGTGCTTAAAGTAAAACACTTATAGAAGAAAGTGCCTTTTTACAGGCTTTTTATATATGAAACTATACTTAAACTAAAACACTTTTTCACTCAGAATCATCTGAGTCATAACTATCACATGAATACTCAGAATCATACTCAGAGTCATCAATAAAGCTACTCTCATAACTATCATTTGAGCACAAACTATTAGCATCATAACTATCATTTGAGTTCAATGAAATACTATCATCACCATCGTCCGAGTTCAATGAAATGCTATCATCACTATCGTCCGAGTTCAATAAAATAGTAAAATCTTCACTGCTGTAATGACTCACATTTAATTAGCAGGAAAAACATTCCCATCAATATCTATATACTTTCTTTCATTAACAGATCCAATCTCTCCATTTTTAATATCAAAAGTTATTTTAAAATAATCTCTAACTATCATAGAACGAAATGACATTTCACCAGAAATATTAACATCATTCATTTTACTAAGATCTACACCCTTTGGATTATTAAAGTAAATACAAATTTCTCCACGAGTATTGTTGATGGTCTTATCATTCTTTTTCAAAGTATCGTGATCAATCACTTTTTCAAGCTTTGAATAAATTGCCAGGAGTAGAGGAGAAACTTTTGTTAGATTTACTTTCATGGATGTCTTTCCAGGTATAGTTAGAGCTCTTCCTTTAAATGATATAGAGGGGCTCATGTTATTTTTCATAACTGGTTTTACCCAAAAATTGTCCATATTTATCTTTGTTCAATTTAACATCTTTGACATATTTTTCTATATCTTTCACCGAAGTAGAGATTGATTGAAATTTGTCTTTTGTGCTTTCAAACATTGTATTTATTAATGAATAAACTTGCGTTTAGTTTAAGTAAAAATTTACCATATAAATATGATAAGTTCTGAAGGATATTTAGAATTTCCAGACTCTCCATATGATAAATTAGAGAATTGTCCAGCTTGTGATAGAATAGGGCTTAATAATGAGGGTTCATATAAACAATGTATTTTCTGTGATTTAATTTTAATTAATGATAATAAAAAATATAAAAAAATATATAACTCTTTTAAATTAGACCCAAAAATGAATTACTTTACAAGATTAATAAGAGAGATGAATGTTAAGTATTGTGATGATAATACACCATTTCTTTCAAGGGAAGAGACTATTTGTATTGAGGAAATGTATAAGGGTTTAATGATATTTATTATTCAAAATAATTTAAATGGAAATGTTAATACAAGATACCATATAAATAAAATAATGAATTATTTTGAAATTAAACCCGAACTCAGGATAAAATATAGAGTTTCTAAAATAGCTCAAAAAAAGTTAGATGACTTGTTTTCCAAATATATAAATGAATGATTTTTTACCTGTTTGGGAAAATAAGATAAAATTTAATAACCATAAAAACATTCCAAATTCATTGAGATGTCTAATAGTTGGTTCAAGCGGATGTGGAAAAACCTGTTTACTTTTAAAGATGCTCCTTGGTCCTAATTTTTTAGATTATGATAATTTAATAATTTTTACGAAGTCAAGTTTTCAACCCGAGTATCAACTACTATCACAAGGTTTTAATGCGGGTCTTAAAAAGGAAGACATTATCGGTTTATTTAAACTTCAAAACAAACATAATGATTATAATATTGAAGATATAATACAATTATTTTGTGATACACAGAAATCAAAATCGAAACCAAAACCCATAACTTGTATTCTCAGTGATAATACGGATGATATACCTTCACCTCAAGATTTAGACAAATCAAAAAAGAACGTCGTCATCTTTGATGATTGTGTTAATGAGAGAAACCAAACAGTAATGGACAGCTACTATACAAGAGGGAGACATTCTTCTTGTAATTGTATTTATCTTAGTCAGTCATATTTTCAACTCCCTCGACGCTCAATAAGAAACAATGCCAATACTTTTATTTTATTTAAGTTAAATTCAATAGATGTAAATAATTTTTGGAGAGATAATTGCTCTACGTTATGTAGTAAAAAAGAATTTGAAAATTATATGAAACACACGATTGGAAAATATAAATATATTGTTGTGAAACAAGATGAGATATTAAAGGATGTATTTTTATTTTAAACATAATTACATATATAAATGATAACTATTATTATTAATCTTGTGGGTAAATCTGCTTCAGGAAAGAACTTTCATAAATCTAAACTCTTGAATAGTAAAAATGAAAAGATTGTAAGTTTTTTAAAAAAACACCCTATGATTCGTTTTGTGAGTACTACAACCAGGGCAAAGCGACCAGGAGAAGTAGAAGGGAAAGATTATTTCTACATTTCAATGGAGGAACATATGCGATTGAGGAACGAAGGTCAAATATTTGAGGAGGTCTCTCTTGGTTCTACAAAATATTCACATTGTAAGAGTGAGTTAAATAAAGTAAAATCTAATGGTCTTGGGATTTTAGAAACTAATCCTGAAGGAATGAGACAAATTATTAAACAATTGTGTGGTGATGGAGTTAAGATTTTATCATTCGGTTTTGATATCGATGAGGAGACTCAACGCAAACGTATGAAAAGCAGAGATACAAGTATTAGTGAAGAAGAAATAACAACTCGTATTAATACCAATAAAGAATTTGATGAAATATTTAAAGAAAAGGATTTATTTCAACACATTTACTGTAATGATGAAGAAAAGGAAAATTTTCCCATTGACCTTTACAATTCATTAAATGATATTTTTCAATACTAAATGAATGCTGAAGAAAGAGCAAGAAATTTTAAGGAACATCAACAATTAGTTTCAAAAGTTGTTAAACAACAGGAAGGGATAAGGAAGAAATGGAGACAAAAACTGACTGGCGAAGAAGTCTTTGAAAGAAAACAAGAGAAATTCTTTAAACCACTTTTGAAAACTCAACACTCACCTACAGTTCCCACAGTAGAATTTACTCCAAAAAAACTTCAAATGATCAAAGATTTTAGTCAAATGACAGAGCAAGAACTTGGAGAATTACAATATGATGATGAAGGATTATTTCGGAAACTTGAGGAGGTAAATCAACCACCTAATTATGTTGTGGAAGCTCTTCAAAACAATGAATATTCGGCGGGTTCAAAAACCAGAGCAGGTCTCATTCCAACAGAAGAACCAGCACAGTTCCATCTTGTGAAAGAAAAGTTATTGATATTTAATGATAAATTGGTGTTCTTAAGTTCTGCTCAACCAAATGTTGAATTAACTCCAAGATTAATGTTTCTTCTAACAAACTCCAGATTCAGCGGTTCAAAATATTTTGAGGAACCACTTGATATGGAAAGAGAGGAAGATAGGGTATATATTGATTTACTAAATGCACTTGATTATAGAGTTTCTGTTGCTGGTAAAAGTAAGAAGAATGAGAAGGAGAAACATATTATTGATGCTTTGGGTGTTAGCTTGGTTCGGGTGTTAGCTTTCTTCCAAATGACCCATCACAATTAGTTAATAGGTTATTATTGTTGTTAGGTAGTAAGAAGGCTGGAAACAACAATTGTTTTAATGAAGCATCCACCATTTTAGATCAGTTGATGAATATGAAAATAATTAATAAATGTCAATACAAAGATATTTTATTAGATATTAAATAAGATGAGAAGCACAGTTCTTAGTTTTAATTTCACAATGAGTGATTACACAGCTTCATTCCATTACCCACTACAACTTGACCCCCTTGTCTCATATGAGGCTTCTTTATTGTCGATGGAAACTTATAATACACTTTTTAATATCACAGAGAAAAACAACAAGTTTAGTTATAATCCAGGAAGTGAATATAAAACTATAACCGTTTCACCCGGAGCTTACGAGATTTCTCAAATATCTTCTGAAGTCTCTCGCCTTATGAAAGAAAAAGGTGATGAACCAAAAAATATGGTAATAGATATTCAAAAACACACTTCAAAATCAACTATTAAACTTAAAAATAATTATAAAGTTGATTTCACGATTGAAAATTCGTTTAGAGAGCTATTGGGTTTCTCTTCAAAAAAGATTGAAAATAACGGGACGTTTTACAGTGATAATGTTATCCAAATATCCTCTGGTATAAATTCAGTATTAATTCATTGTGATTTGATTGATGGTGCTTATAACGATGGAATAAGAACAAATACAATATTTTCATTCAGTGCATACTCAACCCCGATTGGTTATAAATTTAATATGGAACCAAAAAATCTTGTCTATTTACCTGTGTCAGGAAAAACCATATACAGAGTAAATTTTAGGATAACCGACCAAGATAATCGTATGATATCCTTTAATGATGAAATTATATCCATCAGAATTCACCTACGTGAAGTTTTTCAATAAATAAATAATGGTTATGCACCATATTATAAGGGTGAAGGTATGTTTCTTGGGAGAGGATACTATAAACCTCAGAGACAATGAGGTGTAGGTCATCAATTTCGAAATAAAGGAGATGGGATAATTGATACTCTAATGGGTATTGGTTCAACCATCCTTAAACATAAAGACCTAATTGGTTCAACTGCTTCTGCCGTGGGTTCAGTTGCGGGTGCTATAAAGAGTATAAAAGATGCTCAAAAGGAGTCTCATAAATTACAAGCAATCAAAGAAATAAAAAAAGGTAAAACTCAACTATCTTCACAAGATCGACAAAAAAATCATTAAAATACTTGGGTCAGGGTTTCAACAATTTTAATGCTATATAAATACAAGTATGGAAGCGATTGATAGTATCTATGATTTGGATGATACGATTATCATTTCAAACTCTACTAAAAAGGAAGACTATTTCAAGGTAAATGCTATAACAGGAACAGACTGAATTCAAATGGAACAAAAAGTTTTGAAATAAATAATCAACAAACTTACTTGAATATAGCTGATAGTTTCTTGCTGTGTAAATTTAAATTCACTAAGGCTGCGAAAAATACTAATGCTACACTCGTAAATGATTTCTTCTGGAAAATGTTTGATAGTTTCCGCCTGTATATTGGAACACAAGAGGTTGAAGCGGTTGATTATGTCTCTGCTACATCTGAAATGATGAAATTTACACTATATTCGTTTCGTGATAGAATGGGTAAGGGAACTGTTGAAGGTTTTATTCCTGATATGTCAACGGGTACAAACACAGACCCTGGTTATAGTCAAAGGAAGGCAATGTATAATGATGACACAAAACCAGAGAATAGTTTTACCATAGCAGTACCTCTGAAAGGTATATTTGGATTTTGTGATTATGCCAAAGTTTTGCATGGTCTTAAAATTAGATTTCAACTACAAAGGAATGATAATGTAAATAGGTTGCTTTTTGGGGTTGAAAATGCTTTTGGAGACAAAAATAAATTTGTTATTAATGATTTGTGTTGGTATATCAGTGAATATACTCCTAATCTGAAAACGGAAGAGATGTTAAATAGAAGACTTAACTCAAAGAAACCGCTAAATGTATCATACCTTAAAAGAAGATGTCAAAACGTTAAACTGGAACACACTACCTACACTTGGAATTTGGGTGTTCTTCAAGGAAAGCCACGATACCTCTGGCTCATTTTAAAAAAACCAGATGGAGAGGACGGTACTAATAAGAATAATGCGCTGAGTGATAATGCTAAGGTGAAACAACTTCGGGTTTCTCTTGATGGCACATTTTATCTGCGAGATAGGTTGGAAATTGATTGGGAAAAAAATGATTATGCGGAAGCCTACAAGTCTTACCAAAAGGTGTGTGAAAGCAACGGAAATAATGATCCTATTTTGGAAATGGTTGCGTTTCAAAAACTTTATACAATCTACACAATTGACCTGAGTTCTCAAAAGGAAACTATAAAGTCTAATAGAGTGGATACTTCTCTATACATTGAAAGAGGAGAGAATGAAGAAGTTAATGCTTATTGTTTGCTTTTGGAAGAAACAGAATTGCAGATTAATACAGATAATGGTGTTATGATTAATATCACATAGGTTTTTTCTCATAAATAAATGGTCGGGGTATATGTTAATCAAATCAATCTTAATAAATTAACATCTTGTATTCAAAATCAAAAGCCTTGTATTATTAATGTTAATACAATTCAAAGAAAAGGAGCTGTAAGAATTGATGTTTTACTCACACACACAAGTAAAAACACTAAATGATTCTGGTTCACTTAAAATTAAAATGACGAAACCTATGTTGAAGAAATATTCAATAGACGAGTCAAGAGGAGGATTTCTCCCATTTCTAATTCCTTTATTTGCTGGTTTAAGTGCGGTGGGAGCATTGACTGGTGGTATTTCAGCAGCTGTAAAAACTGCTAACGAAAGGAAGGCACAACTAAAAGCTCAAAAAGAATTGGAAAGACATAACAAGGAGTTGGAGAAACAAATTAGTGGAAGTGGTGTAATTGTAGATTTTGCTCAAAAACTTGAAAGTCTCCCTGATAAAGCTCGATTGTTGGTTGGAGATATGCTTTCCTCTATCGCTCAAGCGGGTGTTAAACTAACTAAACGGGGTAATGGATTGTATCTTTCTCATAAATAAATGGATAAATGGTTTAAACAATTTGGAAAGAATACAACGTCAAATATAGAACTAGCTAAGTATTGTAAAACACTAAAAATTGATAATGTGGTTATTTGTATGAGAGATGAATTAATACATATAAATAAGAATACAAATAATATTATTATGAATTTAGACACACAGAATGGTTCTCATTGGGTTTGTATTCATAATAGTCAGGATAAATATTATTTTGATAGTTATGGTATGCCACCACCTGTTGAAGTAATACAATTCTTACAGAATGGTGTTTATCAAACATTTAAAGTTCAAGAAATTAATTCTAAATGTTGTGGTCAATTATGTTTATATGTATTATTTCAACTCAACAATAATGAAAATTTTTATGATATCATTTTAAATCTAATATAAATGACTTATGTTGGAAAAGATGGTTCTATCTTTGGAAAATCCTCTCAGGATATTGATTTATCAAATTATTATACAAAGGCACAGGCTGAACGACAAAAATATAGTGTAAGTAAAAATATTAATATGAAGAATACTTATAAATTAATCAATTATCCAAACCCTACAGATGCGAATGACTTAATTAGATTTAGTGATTTATCACAATATATATATTTAAAGAAAACAGCACGTTTTGTTAAACAAGTAAAATTTACAACCACATCACCTGGTTATACTGACCATACACCTTTCCTCATTGAATTTAACTACCTGCTTACAATTGAATTTTATAAAGAAGGACATATAGTTAATATGCGAATTAATAAATGGGGGTATGATATGCCTGATTTAGGGTATAATTGGTCTTTTTCAATAAACAGAGAAGACCTACATGATTTGAATCAGTCTCGTAAAGCAGAATATTATCCACTTGGTGAGGATAAGGATTTATGTGGAAGTACAATTAATAAACAATAAATACATGGTTTTAAGAAAAGAAAAATATATGATAGTATAGCGATGGTTAGCATGACAAAGAAGGAAGGTAATGAGATAAAGATAGAAAGCCGAGGAATACAAACCGATTTGGTAGTGGGAAGATGGGGTGGTATTACCTGTCATAATATTAATCTCACATATATTTCTGATACATAAATGGCAGGAAGAAGACTACAAGAGAATTATAATTTTTGTATTCAAGAATACCTACAAGAAAAGGCTGCTCGGTATTACATACCTTATGATTTGGAGCATATACATGGGAATTTTGTCATAAAAAACTGGCCTTATACTGATATTGTTAAACCCACAAATAGAGACTTGTTTAAAGTATTAAATAAAAATGAACTTCTCAAAGTTATGAAATATAAAACTCTTTTAGTAATCGTCAACAAATCTTATTGGTATCCTATTATGAGAAAAATAATTACTGATACAAGAATATCTCAAAATCCAGATGAGTATATGTATAATATTGTTTGGGGTTCAAACTCAAGGGTAGCAAGGGATGAGGAAGGAGTTGAAGAAGAGAAGGAGGAAAGAGAGAAAAAGGAGGAGGAAAGGGCGAAAAAGGAGAAGGAGGAAGGGGAGAAAAAGTAGAAGGAGGAAAGGGAGAAAAAGGAGAAGGAGGAAAGGGAGAAAAAGGAGAAGGAGGAAAGGGCGAAAAAGGAGGAGGAAAGGGAGAAAAAGAAAAAGGAGGAAAGGGAGAAAAAGGAGAAGGAGGAAAGGGAGAAAACGGAGAGGGAGGAAAGGGAGAAAAGAGAGAAGGAAGAGAGGGAGGAAAGGGAGAAAAGAGAGAAGGAGGAGAGGGAGCAAAGAGAGAGGGAGGAAAAATATAAAAAGATGGAAATCAGTGAGATTAATAAAAGATTGAAGGTATTACAGCAAATAAATCAAACTCAACGCACTGAGGAGGAAAATAAAGAAATGAGAAGTCTAATGAAAATATTATTTTCAAGAATAACGACGTCAATGTCTTCAGTTTCAGGGAGGAGATTTAAACGAGAAAGTGGGGATAAAGAAGAAGAAGAAGGAAAAGATTATGTGGTTGATGATGTCGGTGTAATTGACTTTAGTTAGTTTTATTTGTAAATAAATGGAGGAGAGAGTGAAGGCATTCCTTAGGATTCTTTATGTTTTAAAAATGAAGATTGAAATGTATATGTTAAAAACCAAAAAGGTTTTGATACTCTGTCGGAATTTTTCTGATAAATAAATATGAGTTATTGTCTCAAATGTAAAAAGAAAACTAAATCTAAAAATATCTCTTCTGTTAAAGCTAAAAATAATAGAGTTTATCAAAAAAGGAATATGTCAAGTGTGTGGCTCTAAAAAGTGCCAATTCATCTCTCCTAAAAGTGGAGGAGACATACAAAAGTTTCTGTCAGGAAGGAAATTTACAACAACTGGAATTCCAGGGGAATTACACCTTCCAGGGTATTCTTTCTCTGGTCCAGGAACAAACTTGGATAAAAGATTAGATGAGGCTGACAATCCTAAACCTTGGTCCAGACCTATAAATAGGGTTGATGAAGTGTGTATGAAGCATGATATTGCTTATGGGAATACCACTACATTGGATGAAAAACATGAAGCAGACAGAGAAATGTTGTATAATTTGTCCTTGATACGAAATCCGACATTGAGAGAGAAAGTTGATAGGTTTATTGTGAAAAAAATGATAAGTGTTAAATTGAAACTTGGTCTTGGTTATTTCCCAAAAAACTATTAAACTCCAATGATGTTATCAAGACTGAGGAGCTTTTGGCTAATGAATTACATAAACCTAAAATCACAAAGTTTAAAAGAAGGAAAGTTTATTGTAAATACACTGACCACATATGGTCTGCTGATTTAATCGAACTAAATAATGATAAGGGATACAGGTATGCTTTAACCGTTATTGATTTGAGGAGTAGATTTGCCTGGGTTGTTCCTTTGAAAAACAAGAGAGGTGATACTTTAATGTTAGCCTTTAAGCTAATATTTGATAGGAATAAAAGGAAACCAAAGAAGTTATGGACCGATGAGGGAACAGAGTTCTATAACAAAATATTTATGAAATTTCTTAAAGGGGAGGGTATTAAATTATACAGCACCTTTAATGAAGGAAAAGCAGTTGTTTTTGAGCATTTTAATCGTACTTTGAAAGAGAGACTATATAAAAAATTCACACAACTCAGTTCTCAAAAATGGGTGTATTTAATTCAGGATATTGTCGATAATTACAATAATACAGTTCATTCATCAACAAAATCAAAACCATCGGAAACATTTACAAAATTAGAATATGAAAAGGAGATTAATTTGAGAAAGCCCAAGTTTAAAGTTGGTGATATTGTAAGAATATACAAATGGAAAAGTCATTTTGGGAAAGGTTATACACAAAAATGGACTCGTGAATTATTTAAAATCATTGATGTAATGGATACAGCTCCTTGGACCTACAAATTATATGATTTAAATGGAGAAGAAATCTTGGGTTCATTTTACTCGCAAGAATTACAAAAAACACAAGTAAGCAGCTAATACCCTTGAAAATAATAAATAAATAAATAAAATGTAATGGGGATACGTTTTTAAATCTGTGAACCCCAAACACAGAATCCCACAACTTTTTAGTTGGGGCTTAACTTTTGTGTGTGTATAATGGGGATACGTTCTTGAGATCTGTGAACCCCAAACACAGAATCCCTCAACTTTTTAGTTGGGGCTTAACTTTTGTGTGTGTATAATGGGGATATGTTTTTAAATCTGTGAACCCCAAACACAGAATCCCACAACTTTTTAGTTGGGGCTTAATTTTTGTGTGTGTATAATGGGGATACGTTCTTGAGATCTGTGAACCCCAAACACAGAATCCCTCAACTTTTCAGTTGGGGCTTAACTTTTGTGTGTGTATAATGGGGATACGTTTTTAAATCTGTGAACAGTAGTGTATATATGTTGCTTCTGGGACACTCATTTTCCCATTGACTTGCATGTTAATTTTCCTCTTAACCTCATTGCCCATTAACACCTCTATTTCTCCCACCCTAATCTTTATGAACCTTTTGTCTATAGTACCTATCCTTAATGTTGTTCATTAGACCACTCAAACACTACAAATATTTGTTTTCCCTTATAGACCTATAATCCTTCTTCTACATATAGTCCGGCAGCTAAGCTAAATATAGCATAACAATTGTGCATTTTGTGAGGAAAGCACCAAATTTGGCACACTAGTAGGCTATCATATTATGAAAAGATCTGGATATTGGGCCATCTCAGATTCAGAGATTTGATTTTTGCAAGATTTGCAGATTTTGCAGATTTGCAAGCTGTGATTGCAACGCCAGGGACGGCCGACTCCTTCCTGCGAGCTGCCCACGTCACCCGCACAAGACGAGCTCATCAAATCACTGCAGCAGCACTGCACATCCTGCAACACCGTGCGTATGAACGCCACTGTATGACATTATGACATATGCTGATGATGCAGAAGACCTGCATGAGTTCGAAGACTGGTGACACCAGAGAGGAGAAGACATTCCCAAATTTCAGTACTGGGCAACTGTGCTGGAACTAGAGATGTTGGTACTGGTCTACGTGCGTTCTCTGCGGCAGGCTTCATTCACGATGTACCTTGATGCCCTGACGGAACTGGTCCCATGGTTCCATGCCTTATACCACACACACTATGCCAGGTGGGTCCCTGTTCACCTGAGGGACATGGTTGCACTCCCAATGAAGCACCCAGATGTAGCCAGAGAATTCAGGGCTGGCAACTTCACTGTACAGAAGACGAAGAAGGTGTTCTCTTCAATCCCAATCAAATCGAAATCTTGCAAAAATCAAATCTCTGAATCTGAGATGGCCCAATATCCAGATCTTTTCATAATATGATAGTCTACTAGTGTGCCAAATTTGGTGCTTTCCTCACAAAATGCACAATTGTTATGCTAAGTTGCCCCACTAATATCATTTGGCAGATTATCTTTGACCCACTCAAACATCGACCCATTTACTTACATATTAATTTTCCTCTCACCTCTTTACGAACCTTTTAGCCTTTTGACACTCAAACAATGATTCCCCCTTGGTCTTATGGTACTCTTGCTATCAATGATCCCGAGTAGACCACTCAAACATCGATCCTACAAATATTTGTTTATGCGTAGGAAATAATTTAATTCTCCTACAACTCTCTTTACCATCTAATATATTAACAAAAAAGATGTTTGAGTTTGGTTCTTTATTAAGATATTTTAACTGAGCTAAGATAAAACGGTAAACCTCCCTCAATGTTCTTGTTTGAGCGCCTCCAGTGCCACATACCATTTTTAAATTAAAGTATATATTTTCCTGACAATCATCAAAGTTTTCCGTCCACACAAAAATATTTCCATCTTTTTTACCCAATTCACCGGTATTTAAATTAATTCTCTTATTTGTTTTGTAAAATTTTTTACCAGTTGTCTTTTCAATTATACCTATTTGATATTTTTCACATTCGTTATGTTTACCATTCATATGCCAAGGTTGATTACACCTCCACTCTTTAGTCTGGTTGGTACTTGGTTCTATCATTTATATAATAGTAAAAAGGCAGCGGTAGCCCGTTAAAATCCCTAACTCCCCCCCCCCCCTTTTAACTTATCACTTATATACTTATATAACCATAAGGGAGACTATCAATTCCATTTTCTAAAATAAACCTCTTATCATCAAAAGCCCCCAATGCTTTCTTATTAACCTCTTCTGAATATAATTTATGTTTATAACTTCTTATTCCATTAATCTTTCTAAACTCTTCTTTCTTTGTTGTTAAACAGTTATAATAATCCTCAAAGTTTATTGTTTCTTTAATAACATTTTTCTTTACACCTTTTAACTTCTTATCAGTCTTTTCAACGTTATTCACAATGTATTTATAAGCATAAGCCTTAGACCTCAATCCCACAAATTCACTCATGACATTTCCTCCTAATTCATCCTTAAACTTTCCAATCACCTTTTTATTTTTAGAAGAGAACAACTCACTCTCTGGACTGTAATTACTAGTGTCATAGATATTGTTACAGACGCGGCTTTTAGATGTTATATTGACCGAGCGGTGGTGTATTTAACCGCGTCCGAACAGTTACTCCCCGATTAAAACCCGATTCCACCCGACGTTGACCAGATCGCCCCACAGATATTCAATCGGGAAATCTCTAAAGCGACCGAAAGAGAATGAAAAAGAAGAAGAAGAAGAATACGGAGGAAGAACAGATTTTATTATACACACACAAGCAATGGATGGAAGAAGCAGTAACACAGCGAATCGTTAACTTACCCTACTCATTTTTTACTTAGCCCCAAGACAACGAGTAGGACAGGACGTTCACACTTACACAGGGGATAATGCAGGCAGGTAAGGCTTGAGATGGATTGCTTGAGAGGGAGGCAAGGTCGGGAGGCCGCAGTTCGCAATTCCTCGCGGTTTTGGCGGGAAACCCTCCCGTCGTGTATCCGCTGCGGTAGACGTCACGCGCTGGTTCGGCACACCTGCTCCTCTTCTTGGGGTGGAGCCATCTCCCTCCTTTCAGCGCATCTCTCCAAAGCTGGTTTCCTTGCCGAGTACCTCTCCTCTTTGGCTTGAAGCGTTTCGCATCTCACCGCTTCTCTTGGTGCAGCCTCTTTGCTCATCTCCCAGGGTCATCTCTCAAGGCCTCTCTCATGTCATCTCCAAAAGCAGTCCCTTACAGTCGCTTTTATCACCTCGGGCGAAATCAAGCCGCCGGCTCCGAGGGCACGCCTACCGGGTCGCTCACCGCGGTGTTGATTGGCTGTTAGGGCTGGTTCACTCCTTCCCTCTTATGACGAGGTGGAGACACGCCTTTCTTCCCCAACCCTACCTCGTGGCCAATGGTGGTTTGAAGAAAACCGCCCAAAATGTGGAAGGCAATTGGAAGGGAGGTTTTGGGGAAATTGGAAGGGCCTACGCTTATTTTGTTTGATACAATGCAAAGTCAATCTAGTGGGAAACACATACTTAGCCTACATGGAATAAGGAAATACACTATTTAAAAGATATATCGTGACCTGCGTGTAAGTTTCATGGAATTAACTAGGACGACGGCTGCGACCATTATTTACATTACGAGGATGTTACCATACTTTTGTAACGTTCACATTGTAACGTTTCCACATTCGTTACACTTCCTCCAAAACCGTTACACTTCTCAAATTCGTTACACACTTCTCAAAATCGTTACACTGCACCCTCCTTTCTTCAGGCCCGTACTCGGGCCTACTAAACTTTAACTTAGTGTGACACGTAGGTGTAATTCCCTCTACAATTAACCTGACCCTGAGAGTGACAATTTTAAAACACAAATAAGTATGTCCCCCTATTGCATTGCACCCTGTCTAACAGACTCAAGCCCACAGCTAACCGAATTACGGAATTATTCTCAAACTATACATTTACGGTGGGGAGCATTATTTACAATGACGTGATTTCTTATTTACAACGCAACCCAGGACCTGTGTTTGTTTGTTTTTTTCTTTTTAGGGAACAAGAGAAAGAAATTCCTGTTGGGAGGGAGGAGACAGCACGCATTGCATCGATGCACCAGTACCAATACCACCAAAGCACCCAAAAGCACCAAAAGCACCACAAAGCACCCAAAAGCACCATCCGGTGCGCAGTCACCATGGTTCATAATAAACACAACAAAACAACTGGTGGTGGTCTTCTCTTTCTCTGCTGGGCCGATGTTCTTCCCGACGTCTTCTGACTTCATGCGGCCTAGTGGAAATAATAAAAAGCACAACTTGTGTCCATTTTTATTTAGGGCCTCAGGGGCCAACTAAGGGTGGTCCACCTGTTTGGCATAGGTGCCACCTTACCGAGGTCCGCAAGCAAGATTCCCTGGCCACTATGGCTGGTCTCCAACAGAGGTGCCCTGCCCCAGAACCTGGGGTCCATCAAGTGGTACTTGGCCGCAGAACAGCGGTCCATACAGTGGTACATCAACGCAATGCATGCTGGTTCTGGGAATCTCGGGCGCACAATGGCCACCTCAAGCACGCTCCCATCGGCACCCAATGGCGCACAGGTCATGTGGGAGACAAAAGAAAGACAATTGAGCGAGGGGTAAGGTCACAAGGGTACACGTCAATAAGGCAATGCAAGGTGAAATGCGTACGGAGGGCGAAGTGAGAAAGCTCGTCCCTACCGTACGTCACCCCCCTGTCACCTACCCTACCCTTGCCCTTGCCCTTACCCCATATGTACAAAATCTACACATTACCAATTCGTCACTACTGTCACGTCTTCCCCATATTTCCCCTATACCAAATTCGTCACCACAATCCCTCTACTTCAAAATTTGCCATCACCAATTCATCATCAATCCTCATAAGGAGGGAGAGATGGAATTACGCACAACGTCACACCCACGTCATGATGCGTCTCACGATCCAAACATTTGCATCATAAAAAATAATCAAAACATGGCATGGTATGGAGTACCTGTCACCTCAGGTGAGTGGATGCAGATGGTGCGAGGAGATCCTTCATCCTAACTATCCTCTAAATTACTTTAACACACTTTACACTACCCGGGGTCTCTCCCTGCCAATCCATTGGCCAACTTACACTATGGGTTCTAATAACCAATTCCCATTGACCAAACTGTGGTGCTTCTCAATTTGGGGTCTCACTCCCCCGATTCATCTCCCGGTGCTCTCGCACAATTTCTGGGCTGCGACGTCTAGCTCTCCCAACAGGTCTACCCACCTGCACACCTCCACCACTGTAGTTGCCACCCGAGCTTACCTAGCTCCTCACCCTAACCTAACTAACTGGGGACAGCCCCTCTCCTGGCTCTGTCGCCCCATGGTGCCCTCTGGCACTGGGCTACCCGGGTTCATCCTCCGGATCCTCAGGCCCCATCCACAACAACTACTACCGGCTCCCAGAGCCCACCTGCGGCCTCACCTGGCCGACATCCTCACAGTGGTGGAGTGCCCAAAACAACTAGACACACTAACAGGCTACACGCCCAGCCATTCTGCCACCCGCACCACAGATGCCAATATCCAACCACAATTTACCTGTACCCTCTACCTAACACTTACACTACCCGCCCCGGGTATCTGTGATGGGGGTCCACTCTTCCCCCATTCACACCTTCGCACCATCCACTCCACTCCACAATTTCCTCCATTCTCACTCCACGACCATCCATTCCAATACTCCAGATATTCCACACTACCATTTATTCCACACAGCCACATACACCTGTTGTTGCACACCTGTGCCCTCACACCTGGTGCCACCTGCACCCTCCTTTCTTCCTGGACCATTTGGTCAACACAACACGCAATCACCACTACTCCCTCATACACTGCTCCACACACCTGTTCAGTTGCACACCTGTGCAATCACACCTGTTCCATTCTCACCTGTTCAATCCTCACACACATGGCATCATCTCAGCTAACTACTCCCCTCTGAAACTTGCGCTTCCCAGTCGTCCCTTTAAACTATTGCGCTCCCTCGTCATTATAATCCACACTAATCTACCTGCGTCCCCACTACAGGTATCAGTCACTAACTAATCTTAACGTTACCTACTGTCATCTTCGCTAGATCCCTATCAATATAACCTAACCCACCCGGGCTAGTTTCCACTGCCATACACCCCATAATCTATTGCGCATTTGCCCCACATCTGTGAGGGATGGTGGATTTGCCATCCCACCACATCGGGGGTCTCTCTATCAATTTGGCTCGTCCAAATTCCAACCAATTCAAAAATTTTCCATTTACTGCCAATTCTATTCACTTTTCTAAATTTCGTTTCAAATCACTACCATCATCATCCGTCTACTTATTACATCCTCTCGGTGCGCCAATTCACATCTACAGCCCGGCTTCGTAAAGCCGAGCAATGAATTTGGGTGGTTTGGTTGCCTGCAGGTTGAATCCGTCCGGCTTTCGGTTCAAGGGAGGTGGTTTGGTTGGACCGAGGCTCCACGCACCATCTCGGCGCGGCACCTTGCGGTCCCGGGCCCGATGGCTCAATCTCCCCCGGTCGGAACCCCGTCCCCACGAGGGGGCACCGTTCCGCCTCCTCCCACTCGCCCTTGAACCGGACCGGTCGCCTCGCCCGACAAAGCCCGGACTCGACCGTGCGGGGCGGGGCCAAGCCCGAATCGGCAACAACACTTCGAAGAGAAGCGACGCAGCATCGATCCGCGGCCGGGCCTGCATCCAACAAATCACACCGCGCCCCGAGTGCTCGCATCGGCTATCCGTCGCCCTAACCACTACCCCGATTACCGTTGATGCTTTACTTGCATGCTCACAAGCATACGCTACCCCTTTCACCCTCACAAAACCTGGCGTTCCAACGCCGTCCGTACATTCCACCAACGCTCTCCCTGTTACACACCACACCTCTCGCGCACACTTTGGTCCACACCTCTCCTCCGTTACGTCCTCCGTAACACTCACCATGGGCGTGCACTCTTGCATCCACCCACTAACGCGCTCACATGGGCTCTCCCACACCCGCGCCATGACCAACTCAGGTGTGCTTCCTCGCACACGTTCCACCACCACCTTACTCTCCGTGTCACACTTCGTACACCCCGACGTGCATTCTCACTCGCACTCGGTTTCACACTCGCGCTCTGATGTGCCCTCTCGCACCTGCGCCATCACCAACTCACTATTCGTGTCACTCTCCGTACACCCCGACGTGCATTCTCGCTCGCACTCGGTTTCACACTCGCGCTCCGATGTGCCCTCTCGCACCTGCGCCATCACCAACTCACTATTCGTGTCACACTCCGTACACCCCGACGTGCATTCTCGCTCGCACTCGGTTTCACACTCGCGCTCCGATGTGCCCTCTCGCACCTGCGCCATCACCAACTCACTATTCGTGTCACTCTCCGTACACCCCGACGTGCATTCTCGCTCGCACTCGGTTTCACACTCGCGCTCCGATGTGCCCTCTCGCACCTGCGCCATCACCAACTCACTATTCGTGTCACTCTCCGTACACCCCGACGTGCATTCTCGCTCGCACTCGGTTTCACACTCGCGCTCCGATGTGCCCTCTCGCACCTGCGCCATCACCAACTCACTATTCGTGTCACTCTCCGTACACCCCGACGTGCATTCTCGCTCGCACTCGGTTTCACACTCGCGCTCCGATGTGCCCTCTCGCACCTGCGCCATCACCAACTCACTATTAGTGTCACTCTCCGTACACCCCGACGTGCATTCTCGCTCGCACTCGGTTTCACTCCCACACTTTATAGCACACCCACTCGCCGACGCACACTTTTTTCTCCCACGCGTGCCATTTCCACTCACACGGGACCCTTCACCAACGCCCGGGTCCCATATCGATCCCAATCGCGCGACAATTCTTTTGTCGCCAAACATCCTCTTACAAAATCTCCCCGCACAATACACAACAGCACGATTCACCTGGGGGATCCTTTTCTCCACGCGAACCTGCAAACTTCCATTCGGGTTAAGCACAGCATCGTGATGTGAGCAGGGACTTTGTACATAATCCATTTCTCCCTGCAATTCCCGGGCTACCTCCGTCATCTCTTCAATTTTAATTCCCAGCACTGCTTTTTCTTTATTCACCTCGACGACCGTTGGCTTTAATAAAACACCCTCCTCTACCTCAGCGGTCGCCGGCTTTTCCAAACCCCGTGTCGCGATTTCTACCCCCCGTCATTGTACCCGTGCTTTCCTCCGCTTCGCTCAACCAGCGCTTCTCGACCCACGTTACTTCCTTGTGCACCCCTGGGACCCTTTCGCCCACCATGCGATCCATGGTCTCCCCACATTTTTGCATGCGGTCACCCATTCTGTTGGTTATTGCTTCAATTTGGTTTCCCCATCGCTCACTGTTAGCCCTCCTTTCGTTTATTGTTGCTTCAATTTGCTCACTGTGAGCCTCCATTTCCTTACTCAATTTCTCCCCGTTTATTCTCAGCATCTCGGCGAATTGCGCCATGAAGGCTTGCATTTGGACCACCGTTGGTAGTACAAAGGGTGCGGCCGCAGCTGCCCCCTCAACCACGTGCGCGAGGCCGCCATTTTGTGCACCTGGTACACCCTCAACCACACCTTCTTTACTCTCCTCCACCATTTTCCCCACTTACATTTCCCCGAGGTCCTGGGTCGATTCCACCCTGTCTATCTCTCCCACCGACATCCGATCACCTTGATTGTCCATGGCGTGATCTCAAAATTCGGGTTTTGCTTTATAAAACAAAATAAATTTCGGCAGCTTGTAATTTTGAGCGCGTTAAGCGCGCTTCGGGTCCGATTTCGGGTCCGATCTCCCTCCTCGACACCAATTGTTACTCTAATAGTACAATTGGTGTTCCAAAATTTGGGCCTAACAAATTTAGTCCCAGGTCCGAATCCAACTCCTCGACACCAAATGTTACGGCCAATTTGTACAATTTGGTGTCCAAAATTTGGTCCAGGGTTCCAAATCCCCACTCCTGACTACCAAATGTTACAGACGCGGCTTTTAGATGTTATATTGACCGAGCGGTGGTGTATTTAACCGCGTCCGAACAGTTACTCCCCGATTAAAACCCGATTCCACCCGACGTTGACCAGATCGCCCCACAGATATTCAATCGGGAAATCTCTAAAGCGACCGAAAGAGAATGAAAAAGAAGAAGAAGAAGAATACGGAGGAAGAACAGATTTTATTATACACACACAAGCAATGGATGGAAGAAGCAGTAACACAGCGAATCGTTAACTTACCCTATTCATTTTTTACTTAGCCCCAAGACAACGAGTAGGACAGGACGTTCACACTTACACAGGGGATAATGCAGGCAGGTAAGGCTTGAGATGGATTGCTTGAGAGGGAGGCAAGGTCGGGAGGCCGCAGTTCGCAATTCCTCGCGGTTTTGGCGGGAAACCCTCCCGTCGTGTATCCGCTGCGGTAGACGTCACGTGCTGGTTCGGCACACCCGCTCCTCTTCTTGGGGTGGAGCCGTCTCCCTCCTTTCAGCGTGTCTCTCCAAAGCTGGTTTCCTTGCCGAGTACCTCTCCTCTTTGGCTTGAAGCGTTTCGCATCTCACCGCTTCTCTTGGTGCAGCCTCTTTGCTCATCTCCCAGGGTCATCTCTCAAGGCCTCTCTCATGTCATCTCCAAAAGCAGTCCCTTACAGTCGCTTTTATCACCTCGGGCGAAATCAAGCCGCCGGCTCCGAGGGCACGCCTACCGGGTCGCTCACCGCGGTGTTGATTGGCTGTTAGGGCTGGTTCACTCCTTCCCTCTTATGACGAGGTGGAGACACGCCTTTCTTCCCCAACCCTACCTCGTGGCCAATGGTGGTAGGAAGAAAACCGCCCAAAATGCGGAAGGCAATTGGAAGGGAGGTTTTGGGGAAATTGGAAGGGCCTACGCTTATTTTGTTTGATACAATGCAAAGTCAATCTAGTGGGAAACACATACTTAGCCTACATGGAATAAGGAAATACACTATTTAAAAGATATATCGTGACCTGCGTGTAAGTTTCATGGAATTAACTAGGACGACGGCTGCGACCATTATTTACATTACGAGGATGTTACCATACTTTTGTAACGTTCACATTGTAACGTTTCCACATTCGTTACACTTCCTCCAAAACCGTTACACTTCTCAAATTCGTTACACACTTCTCAAAATCGTTACAATATTAATGTCCTTTTTCATGTCTGAATAAACATCATCATATTAATTTGCAAAAGAAAACTATCTGTATCCATATAAAGTAGATTAACATCATTTTGATATTTCTTCCTCAAGTTATTATAAAAGTAATCATACATTAATGACTTTGATAAATCAAGAATTGATGTTCCAATATAAATAGGTTTGTCCATTTCAATACTCTCTTTAATCAAATGGATCACACAAAAGTTCTCAATAAAGACCTCAGCTCTAGTAAAACTCGGTCTATTCATTAATTTTGATGCTTGTTTCCAAGATGTTGATAGTCTGATATTTTGTCTTTTCCTCACATTTTCCATGATCTTACCAAAGACCGCATTATTCATCAATTTATAAAAGTCTTTCTCAAAATCTGTTTTTGACTCTGTTCTTCTTTGTGTATTAAAATCAATGTACCCCTTTAACCAATGACTTTGATTGAACTTTAGAACCCTATGGATCTTCTCTATTCTTAGACCTTTTGATAAATATTGTCGCAAATTTCTTTGGTGTAGAACATAATTTTTCTTGTTATATAATGTAGTAAGTAATTTTTCTGTTGATTCACCTATATTAAATGATTGTTGATAATCATTTAACCACTCCTTCTTTGGACTTTCCTTTTCACAAGCAAATGGGAGATCTTTGTGTAGGTTATGAAGTTCCTCTGGATATTTCAAATCGACCTCAAAATAATAACCAACCTTTGAATCATCCAATTCTTTTTGTGTAGAGATACATACATCTTGTAAAACCTTTTTGTAATCTTTTTCCTTTACCCATCTAAGTTTTCCATAAGGAAGAGCCTGAGACATTGCCCAGCCATACAGGTTGTTTGCATCATAATACATCAAGTAGGAGCTCTCTACCGATGGATCATAATTTGGAATGTACTTGTTATTTGCTTTAGCATATCTCTTTGAACAGACTTGTGAAATTCCTCCTCTCTTTGCCTTTTCAATCATCAAAAGCATATCAACATCGGTTATTAAATCCAAAGCTTGTTTTGTCATTTTCAACATCGCGCTCCAAGCCAATCCAGGAGCAGTGTAATAGTGAGCAGGATCCAATCCATATCCAGAATGACAGATTGTTCTGAAAGCCTCAAACACATCAGCCAACAAAAGCACATCAGTTTTAAAGGTACAAATCGTGATACTCACCAAGATTCTTAATGTTATATTTTTTCCAAACATTTTGTGCGTGTACATAATCTTTATCAGATATATGACTATTATTTAATTTGTTATATAAATTTTCTTTTAAAGGAAGTTGTGTTTCATTGAATCTCTCAAATGAGTCCATATAGTCATAGGGGTAAATTCCCTTTTGTGTTAGTAAATCTTTATCTGAAAAATACTCTGAAAGACATGGAAACTCTTTTAGATTTTGAACCAAGTTAGCCAATGGACTTGCCATGAATTTAAATGTATCAAGAAATGTAATATGAGTAATAGGAGATGTGTGAATTGTTTTTGTGAATGAAATGTATTTCTGATCCGTGTTTGGAATTGCTGAGATACTTCCAGAAGTCTTTGAGAGTTCCTTGATAAATAGATGTGTATCATAATGAGCGTTGTTATGAAGAAAAACAGGAATAAAAGAGGGGAGTTGATAATTAATATTACAACTTTGATGAGCCGGACCTCTATATTTACCAGTGAGATGACAATGGTCTCTAACCTTTAGACCTTTACCAATTTTCTTCTCACAAATATGACAGGCAGCCTTTGGCTGTCTAAATTCTCTTTTTTCTTTACTTGTTAAGGACATTGGTTTATTGGTTTCTCTCATTATCTTGGTTAATCGAACACAGTCTTTTTCTAGTCGTTTCACAAACTCCTCTGCGGTATTTGAGCCTCTATACACCTCTACCTTGTTATATTCATCACCAACGGATGATTTGATATAATAACAAAAACCACAAGGAGTATGTTTTTGATATTTATTTGTGTATGATTCTTTTGGATCTGGAGAAGCAGTATCAATTTTTTCTAAAATACTTTCAAAATCAGCATATATAACAAATGGATGTTTTATTGTTTTCTTTTCATCTTTGAATGTGATCTTTGAGCCTTTTTTAGGCATGTTGATTACCGTTGATTTATGTTCACCACAATAATTTGAATGTTTATCTAATCTTTCTTGTGTATGGAAGAAGTTAAGACAACGCATACAAATATATATTTTATTTGTTCTTTTACATACTTGTGGTTTTATTAATTTTGTAATATCTTTGATGTATGTATAATGTGAATTTTCGTCTGAATTAAAATATAGAAGATTAATATGAGTTTGTTTACAATTGTCAGAAAGCTTTAAAACCTGAATGTTGTTTGTTTCTGTTAGACCATAAACATTAACTGATAAATTATTCAACTTTTCAAATTTAGGAATATCATTTAAAGTCATCGGAAACTTTAGATCTTTCGTATTTAATGTATTCTCATATTTTTTATAATGAGATACTCTTTCATCATGAAAATGTGGAGGATGGAAGTGTGCTAGAATAGACCAGAGAAAACATTTATTGTCTTTATTTTTGATATTGATAACTGCTTTTCTATTTTTGATAACACTGGGTAAATCAATGTAAGAAGAAGCTTTTAGAGGATCTGATTTAAGAATATGAATGTCTATGTAAATAATGTTTCCTATTTGAATCCACTTCCTACGACTGAATTATCCACATCTTGCTCTTGTTTAATAAGTTCATCATAGACTCCTGATGTTTTAAAATCTTGATATGAAGATATAAAGTGTGGCTCAGTTCTCATGTATGGTGTATCTATAACTCCTTCATCCTTTGTCATTTCTAATTTTACTCCCATATAAAATTTAAGTGGTTTCATTTCTTTTAGTGTTTTTTCAATCAACGTTTGAACAGCAGGTTTAACTATTTCTACAGCATCAACTATAGACTCTGGTTCAGGAGGTTTGAAGTTAAAGACTCTTATTTTAATATGTCCTTTGAATGCACCATCAGAGTTTTTAGTTGTGATAAAATTTGATAAATGTTGATTTGTTTTAAGATGGATTTCGAAGCCTTTCTTGAGGATATTTTTATTACAGGCAGAACAGTGTTTTGTTTCCTTCTGAATAGGAGATAGTAGGTGAAGTAGATTAAATGTGTGTTTGTTAGTTTTAAGGTGTCTTTTGTATTGTTTATATTCTTGTTCACAAACGTCGCAATACGTTGCTTTGATCATATTTATATAGCAAAATTATACTTAAAGTAAAACACCTTTTTAGAGGCTTTTGGAAAGATGAAACTGTGCTTAAAGTAAAACACTTATAGAAGAAAGTGCCTTTTTACAGGCTTTTTATATACTAGGGCATTGCCCGTACGTGGGTGCCCGTTCCTTGCTAAAAAAAAAAAAAAACGCTACCCGTACGCGATTATTTTAGTGTTAATGGCCAATTATTCAATTAGCGCCAACGTATTTTGGCTGTTTGCAATTTAATCGCAAGGAAAAGTAGAAAGAGAAGAGGGAAAAAAAGAAAAGCCTTGCCTTGCTGCAAACATCTGCTGCAAACAACAACAACAGTGAAGTCTTCACTGTCCGGAAGTTGGCATATCGCAGTTACGATTATTTTAGTGTTAATGCCCAATTATTCAATTAGCGCCAACGTATTTTGGCTTTTTGCAATTTAATCGCAAGGCAAAGTAGAAAGAGAAGAGGGAAAAAAAGAAAAGCCTTGCCTTGCTGCAAACAGCTGCTGCAAACAACAACAACAGGGAAGGCTTCACTGTCCGGAAGTTGGCATATCGCAGTTACGATTATTTTAGTGTTAATGGCCAATTATTCAATTAGCGCCAACGTATTTTGGCTGTTTGCAATTTAATCGCAAGGAAAAGTAGAAAGAGAAGAGGGAAAAAAAGAAAAGCCTTGCATTAACGCATTAACGCTTGCATTGCATTAACGGTTCGGCACACGTGATAGCTCGCTGCTCTCTGATTGGTTGAAGCGTTTTTTGGACATAGCTCGGTAAGTACTTCTCCGATTAATTTAAAACCTTGAAAAGGCACATCCTCGGGTCCCCAGCAATATACCTGGCAAGTTTCAAGTATATCGGACCCGTGGTTGTCGAGAAACAGCGGTCACAGACAAACACACAGACACACAGACACACAGACACACAGACACACAGAGATTGCTGGAATTATAGATAGATGAAACTATACTTAAACGAAAACACTTTTTCACTCAGAATCATCTGAGTCATAACTATCACATGAATACTCAGAATCATACTCAGAGTCATCAATAAAGCTACTCTCATAACTATAATTTGAGCACAAACTATTAGCATCATAACTATCATTTGAGTTCAATGAAATACTATCATCACCATCGTCCGAGTTCAATGAAATGCTGTCATCACTATCGTCCGAGTTCAATAAAATAGTAAAATCTTCACTGCTGTAATGACTCATATTTAATTAGCAGGAAAAACATTCCCATCAATATCTATATACTTTCTTTCATTAACAGATTCAATCTCTACATTTTTAATATCAAAAGTTATCTTTAAATAATCTCTAACTCTCATAGAACGAAATGATATTTCACCAGAAATATTAACATCATTCATTTTACTAAGATCTACACCCTTTGGATTATTAAAGTAAATACAAATTTCTCCACGAGTGTTGTTGATGGTCTTATCATTCTTTTTCAAAGTATCGCGATCGATCACTTTTTCAAGCTTTGAATAAATTGCCAGGAGTAGAGGAGAAACTTTTGTGAGATTTACTTTAATGGATGTCTTTCCAGGTATAGTTAGAGCTCTTCCTTTAAATGAAATAGAGGGGTTCATGTTATTTTTCATAACTGGTTTTACCCAAAAATTTCCATATTTATCTTTGTTCAATTTAACATCTTTGACATATTTTTCTCTATCTTTCACCGAAGTAGAGATTGATTGAAATTTGTCTTTTGTGCTTTGAAACATTGTATTTATTAATGAATAAACTTGCGTTTAGTTTAAGTAAAAATTTACCATATAAATATGATAAGTTCTGAAGGATATTTAGAATTTCCAGACTCTCCATATGATAAATTAGAGAATTGTCCGGCTTGTGATAGAATAGGGCTTAATAATGAGGGTTCATATAAACAATGTATTTTCTGTGATTTAATTTTAATTAATGATAATAAAAAATATAAAAATATATATAACTCTTTTAAATTAGAACCAAAAATGAATTAATTTACAAGATTAATAAGAGAGATGAATGTTAAGTATTGTGATGATAATACACCATTTCTTTCAAGGGAAGAGACTATTTGTATTGAGGAAATGTATAAGGGTTTAATGATATTTATTATTCAAAATAATTTTAATGGAAATGTTAATACAAGATACTATATAAATAAAATAATGATTTATTTTGAAATTAACCCCGAACTCAGGATAAAATATAGAGTTTCTAAAATAGCTCAAAAAAAGTTAGATGACTTGTTTTCCAAATATATAAATGAATGATTTTGTACCCGTTTGGGAAAATAAGATAAAATTTAATAACCATAAAAACATTCCAAATTCATTGAGATGTCTAATAGTTGGTTCAAGCGGATGTGGAAAAACCTGTTTACTTTTAAAGATGTTCCTTGGTCCTAATTTTTTAGATTATGATAATTTAATAATTTTTACGAAGTCAAGTTTTCAACCCGAGTATCAACTACTATCACAAGGTTTTAATGCGGGTCTTAAAAAGGAAGACATTATCGGTTTATTTAAACTTCAAAACAAACTAAATGATTGTAATATTGAAGATATAACACAATTATTTTGTGATACACAGAAATCAAAATCGAAACCAAAACCCATAACTTGTATTCTCAGTGATAATATGGATGATATACCTTCACCTCAAGATTTAGATGAATCAAAAAAGAACCTCGTCATCTTTGATGATTGCGTTAATGAGAGAAACCAAACAGTAATGGACAGCTACTATACAAGAGGGAGACATTCTTCTTGTAATTGTATTTATCTTAGTCAGTCATATTTTCAACTCCCTCGACGCTCAATAAGAAACAATGCCAATACTTTTATTTTATTTAAGTTAAATTCAATAGATGTCAATAATTTTTGGAGAGATAATTGCTCTACGTTATGTAGTAAAAAAGAATTTGAAAATTATATGAAACACACGATTGGAAAATATAAATATATTGTTGTGAAACAAGATGAGATATTAAAGGATGTATTTTTATTTTAAACATAATTACATATATATATGATAACTATTATTATTAATCTTGTGGGTAAATCTGCTTCAGGAAAGAACTTTCATAAATCTAAACTCTTGAATAGTAAAAATGAAAAGATTATAAGTTTTTTTTAAAAACACCCTATGATTCGTTTTGTGAGTACTACAACCAGAGCAAAGCGACCAGGAGAAGTAGAAGGGAAAGATTATTACTACATTTCAATGGAGGAACATATGCGATTGAGGAACAAAGGTCAAATATTTGAGGAGGTCTCTCTTGGTTCTACAAAATATTCACATTGTAAGAGTGAGTTAAATAAAGTAAAATCTAATGGTCTTGGGATTTTAGAAACTAATCCTGAAGGAATGAGACAAATTATTATACAATTGTGTGGTGATGGAGTTAAGATTTTATCATTCGGTTTTGATATCGATGAGGAGACTCAACGCAAACGTATGAAAAGCAGAGATACAAGTATTAGTGAAGAAGAAATAACAACTCGTATTAATACCAATAAAGAATTTAATGAAATATTTAAAGAAAAGGATTTATTTCAACACATTTACTGTAATGATGAAGAAAAGGAAAATTTTCCCATTGACCTTTACAATTCATTAAATGATATTTTTCAATAAATAAATACACAAAATGAATGCCGAAGAAAGAGCAAGAAAGTTTAAGGAACATCAACAATTAGTTTCAAAAGTTGTTAAACAACAGGAAGGGATAAAGAAGAAACGGAGACAAAAACTGACTGGCGAAGAAGTCTTTGAAAGAAAACAAGAGAAATTCTTTAAACCGCTTTTGAAAACTCAACACTCACCTACCGTTCCCACGGTGGAATTTACTCCAAAAAAACTTCAAATGATCAAAGATTTTAGTCAAATGACAGAGCAAGAACTTGGAGAATTACAATATGATGATGAAGGATTATTTCGGAAACTTGAGGAGGTAAATCAACCACCTAATTATGTTGTGGAAGCTCTTCAAAACAATGAATATTCGGCGGATTCAAAAACCAGAGCAGGCCTCATTCCAACAGAAGAACCAGCACAGTTCCATCTTGTGAAAGAAATGTTATTGATATTTAATGATAAATTGGTGTTCTTAAGTTCTGCTCAACCAAATGTTGAATTAACTCCAAGATTAATGTTTCTTCTAACAAACTCCGGATTCAGCGGTTCAAAATATTTTGAGGAACCACTTGATATGGAAAGAGAAGAAGATAGGGTATATACTGATTTACTAAATGCACTTGATTATAGAGTTTCTGTTGCTGGTAAAAGTAAGAAGAATGAGAAGGAGAAACATATTATTGATGCTTTGGGTGTTAGCTTGGTTCGGGTGTTAGCTTTCTTCCAAATGACCCATCGCAATTAGTTAATAGGTTATTATTGTTGTAAGGTAGTAAGAAGGCTGGAAACAACAATTGTTTTAATGAAGCATCCGCCATTTTAGATCAGTTGATGAATATGAAAATAATTAATAAATGTCAATACAAAGATATTTTATTAGATATTAAATAAGATGAGAAGCACAATTCTTAGTTTTAATTTCACAACGAGTGATTACACAGCTTCATTCCCTTACCCACTACAACTTGACCCCCTTGTCTCATATGAGGCATCTTTATTGTCGATGGAAACTTATAATACACTTTTTAATATCACAGAGAAAAACAACAAGTTTAGTTATAATCCAGGAAGTGAATATAAAACTATAACCGTTTCACCCGGAGCTTACGAGATTTCTCAAATATCTTCTGAAGTCTCTCGCCTTATGAAAGAAAAAAGGTGATGAACCAAAAAATATGGTAATAGATATTCAAAAACACACTTCAAAATCAACTATTAAACTTAAAAATAATTATAAAGATGATTTCACGATTGAAAATTCGTTTAGAGAGCTATTGGGTTTCTCTTCAAAAAAGATTGAAATAAGGGGACGTTTTACAGTGATAATGTTATCCAATTATCCTCCGGTATAAATTCAGTATTAATTCATTGTGATTTGATTGATGGTGCTTATAACGATGGAATAAGAACAAATACAATATTTTCATTCAGTGCATACTCAACCCCGATTGGTTATAAATTTAATATGGAACCAAAAAATCTTGTCTATTTACCTGTGTCAGGAAAAACCATATACAGAGTAAATTTTAGGATAACCGACCAAGATAATCGTATGATATCCTTTAATGATGAAATTATATCCATCAGAATTCACCTACGTGAAGTTTTTCAATAAATAAATAATGGTTATTGTGAGAAAACACGAGTTGGGAAAATATAAAATAATTACAGGGGAGGGCATGTTCCTTTCACCATACTATAAGGTAGAGTCCCTGTATATAGAGAGTTGTGTCAACTCAAATTTGGGTGCCATTTTGTGTCTAAGTGTGTCAGATTAGATATACATGTACATTCGCGATATGGGGTGATATATTCTAAACCTGCTAAAAAAAAATTTACTACACATATTTTGTCTTATTATTACATACAGGTGATATTTATTTTGTCAAAAACTCAGCTATTGCGGTGAAAAAGAGCTGTGTGGTGATATTAAAAGTGGTATGGCAATGCATATTACAAGCCAACACTGCATATAAGAGCTAACATTATAAGTAAGACAAACCAATGCTGTCGTTCTCAGAATTTTAATAACTTTTAGAAAGGAGTGTGGGCATATCCAATATTTTTAAAAGGGTGCCGAGAGCAATTCCGGTGTAGGACTTCCAGCCGACATATAGTCTAACACACTTAAAACAAATTCTGTACGTGGTATTGCCATATTTCTATAGTGTACAACTTTAGTTTTATCGACATTTATATTCAATTTCCATTGTAATGATTTAACAAGCTGCAAGTCAGCTTCTGTCTCTGACATAAGGAAAACGTCATCGGCATCTAGTAAGATTGAAACGTTCATTTATTACTACACCCTTGCCCAGAACTCTGATGGATATTGCCTGATCGATTAATATGTTTCATAGCTGGCGACTTAATTAACACTTAATTTTCGACTGCGCGGTTTCCGGTAGCTAAATATTGTTGGAACTGCAGAGCACTTCAACCTCTTTTTGTCATCAGCTCGCACCCTCTCAAACTGATTCACATCGAAATGTTCCTGCAATCATACAATGAGTGTCCTTGATGTATTTATTTATTGAAATTTTTATTCTAACACAACACAGTTTAATTTTAATGAGCTGTCATGTACTAGTACTTCCACAACAGAAAATCACATGGACAATCTTCCGGAAGATGGCCAGACAAATCGCTAGCTCTATCGACCACATGTATATTGATATCAAACAGGGATAACAGCTTTTGAAAGTTGAGCCAGTTTTAAATGTGGGTACACAAATACACCTGTTTTACTGCATTAATCACCTAGAAATATTGTATGTTTTCGGAACGATAGCTGTCACCAGGTTAAATATATAGGGATTGTCCAATGTGCAAAATCTTCCATCACTACAATTTGGCCATAAATCCCGGGGTGGGAAATATTTGAGCAAATATGCCACAAGATGCATGAGCACTGTACAAAGCAAACAATAACTCGTCAAATTTTGGACGTATGGATGGCTGCACAACCCGCAAAAAAATTGAGCAGGCCCCCCCCCTAAAATTGCTTTTATGATTGCCGATTAGGCTAAAGATTTTAAACCAAAAAAATAACTTGCCTCGGAATAAGTTTTGAATGGACGGACAGACAACTGAAAACAAAACGGACGATGGGTTTCCCACCCCTATAAAATCAAAATTAATTCCCTCTGAAAAAGTACAGTGACATTGCCTGCAGACTACCCAACCACAGACCAGGCAATGTCACTGTACCGGGACATTTCATCAATCAATGACAATATGCGGGTCCGCTAGGACTACCCGAAAAAAATTGAGCAGGGTTCTTCCCACGGAAATGCATTTTTGGTCTGCTCCTTGAAGATTATAAACAAACACAAATCACTTCCCTTTAAAAGGGTTTTCAACGGACAGACAACCAAAAAAAAACCGAGCAGATAGAATTGCTTTTGAACATCGATCATCAAGCGGCGTGGGCCTACCTGGCAGAGTCTCGAGGAGTCGATCGCTTTCCAGCTCTTTCGCCTGACTTTCGCTTCCCAAATTTGTCTTCTGACTTTATCACTTGGAAATCTATACATCTTATATTTCCCAGATTGGTTTGAACAACCAAAAGCAGAACAACCAGTCATTTTGTTTGGCAATAAACAACATTCCCGTACCAAGCTGACGTTCACGCACGGTGAAGTTAGACACAAAATGGCGCCACAAAATCACGTGACCAGAAATCTCGGGTCAGCACATGGCGCAACTCTCTTTATACAGGGACTCTACTATAAGGGTGAAGGTATGTTTCTTGGGAGAGGATACTATAAACCTAAGAGACAACGAGGTGTAGGTCATCAATTTCGAAATAAAGGAGATGGGATAATTGATACTCTAATGGGTATTGGTTCAACCATCCTTAAACATAAAGACCTAATTGGTTCAACTGCTTCTGCCGTGGGTTCAGTTGCGGGTGCTATAAAGAGTATAAAAGATGCTCAAAAGGAGTCTCATAAATTACAAGCAATCAAAGAAATAAAAAAAGGTAAAACTCAACTATCTTCACAAGAACGACAAAAAATCATTAAAATACTTGGGTCAGGGTTTCAACAATTTTAATGCTATATAAATACAAGTATGGAAGCGATTGATAGTATCTATGATTTGGATGATACGATTATCATTTCAAACTCCACTAAAAAGGAAGACTATTTCAAGGTAAATGCTATAACAGGAACAGACTGGAATTCAAATGGAACAAAAAGTTTTGAAATAAATAATCAACAAACTTACTTGAATATAGCTGATAGTTTCTTGCTGTGTAAATTTAAATTCACTAAGGCTGCGAATAATACTAATGCTACACTCGTAAATGATTTCTTCTGGAAAATGTTTGATAGTGTCCGCCTGTATATTGTGTTACATATTTATGTGAATGTATGTGAATTACCATTCAGGTCTTTGCTTATCCGTGTGTAGTATATTAAGGGTTGTTGTGATTGGAGGGTCAGGAGCCCTTCTGAACCAGTGGCCGGAAACGGAAGTGACCGGAAACGGAAGGAAAAAAGACACGAGGAAGAAAAGGGACGAGTAGTATTCTTCCTCGCCCCGCTCCGACCAAAGGTGGGATCGACCTTGCGCTGCGTGGAAAAGCGGCGTTCCGAAGCCTGTCTGGCGAGAGGAATCACCGGGACGTGTACCTGCCCGGTGGAGACGTCAAGTTGACGTGGGGCCGTGCATCGACCGCGTCTGGCATCGTTCGCGGCACCGTCTAAACAGACGCGTGCGGGTTGCCCGTTGGGGCCTAACACGCCTGGCAAGCGGCGTGGGGCTTTTGGCTTGCTTTCCCGTCCCCGCATCGAGTGGCCGCGAGGGGCTGTAGCCGGGGTGCCGGGTACGATACCTGCCCGGTGGAAACACGTCCACCCGGGGTTCGTTCAACCGCCCGAGTGCGGCGACGCCGACTATCATCTTGGTCAGGAGGGGCCCAGAGACATTGTGCGGGACCGAGACCAAAAGGGTGTCGTGAGTACTCACCGGGACACACGTATATAAGATGGCCATCTTACTCATAGGGAATTGATTGTGGCTGGGGAATTGTTGATGGTAGTGTATTGTTGATTGCTCGGGGAAAATCTCCGTGGTTGTGTCATTGAAATATTGTTGATGGTTGTGTATTGTTGATGGCTCGGGGAAAATCTCCGTGGTTGTGTCATTGAAATTGTATGGTATCATTACCATTGAAATATATCCTTGAACGTCAGTTGTCTCTTGGGTGAAATTCATATGGATTGCGTGGCGAAAGCGCATATATAATACAGCTTTCTGGCGAAGTTCCTCTCACGGTCCGGGGGTCACTGAGACCAGGTATTCACCGAGGGGACCACGTAACAGAATTGGGGGCTCGTCCAAATTACGATTTGCGGTTTCGCAATTGGGTCTACGTCCGGGATTTAAAATTGTATAAAATAATAAAATAATAATTTTTTTATTAATTAAAATTTATTAATTAATTATTAATTGGTAATTTTTTTTGGAGAAATTGGGGTAAAGTCTTGGGTGAAGGTTAACAGGTATTAACGATAGGCACCATGGCGTTTGTGGCACAGAACTTTGGGGTAACCCCGAGTGAGGCACAGTTCCGAGCGTTGCTAAAGTCGGACCTCTTGAAATTGGCCAAACATTTTAACTTGGAGGTCCGAACTAATTTGAGGAAGGCAGAGTTGCAGGCCACGGTGATACAATCTATGGTGGGAATAGGAACATGGGACGAGTTAGCCTGGGAGTGGCTACCCGAAGAACCAGAAGACGTTGAGCTCCGGAAACTGGAGTTGCAATTACGGAGCCAGGAACGGATCAAAGAAGAAGAAAGGAAAGCAGAAAAGGAAAGAGCAGAAGAAGAAAGGAAAGCAGAAAAGGAAAGAGCAGAAGAAGAAAGGAAAGCAGAAAAGGAAAGAGCAGAAGAAGAAAGGAAAGCAGAAAAGGAAAGAGCAGAAGAAGAAAGGAAAGCAGAAAAGGAAAGAGCAGAAGAGGAAAGGAAAGCGACATATCACGTGCCTTCGACACGGTCTGGCACCCCGCTCTGCTCACCAAACTCTCCTCCTTTGGTATCCATGGAAATCTCCACGCATGGCTGGCGGACTTCCTCTCTAGTCGTCGTCAACGTGTGGCCCTGAATGGGTTTCTCTCATCTCCTCTTCCTGTTCAGGCTGGAGTTCCCCAAGGCAGTGTTCTGGGCCCCGTGCTTTTTCTGGTCTTCATCAATGATCTCTCTGACTCTCTCGAAAATCCTCTCTATCTCTTTGCTGATGACTCCACTCTCTGCCGCTCCATTCCTCTTCCCTCAGATCGGCAGTCTGCTGCCTCCTCACTCTCTGAAGACCTGGACAAAATCACAGACTGGTCAAACAAGTGGAACATGTCTTTCAATCCTGACAAATCTCACACTCTTACTATGTCTCTCCGAAAAGATCGACTGGACAACCCTCCCATCTACTTTCTCAACAATCCTCTCCAAGAAGTTCTGTCGCTCAAGATTTTGGGTCTCACTATCTGCCCATGATCTTTCTTGGGAAAACCACATTTCCAAGCTGGCCTCCAAAGCCAGTCGCCGACTGGGCATCCTCCGTCGTGCGAAGTCCTTCCTCGGCACACCTGAGCTCCTCACCACATACAAGGCTTTCATCCGCAGCTCAATGGAATACTGTTGTCCACTATGGGCCGGTGCTCCTGCCTCACACCTAGCTCGGCTTCACGCTGTTGAAACCAAAGCTTTCAGAATTATTGGAATCTCCCGCGATGAAGCTATCTCTGAGGGCCTTTCACTCACTCACCGCAGGCAGGTAGGTGGTCTTTCTGTCTTCTACCGACTCCTCTCCGGCCTTGCACCCCCAGCTCTCTCTGTGCTCTGTCCCCCAAATATTCCTACAGGTCGCACAAGATCTGCCAGCAACCCTCTGATGGTTAAACTGCCGAAATCTCGGCTCTCCGCTCACCTTCACTCTTTCATTCCTCTTTTCTCCCGCCTCTGGAACAAACTCCCTCACTCCCTTCAATCCCACTCCTCCCTCCAGGTCTTTAAAACAGCTGTTCACCACCATCTCTTATCTTCCCCCATCCAAAACCTTGATCTTTTCTACCCCCGCTAATTCACCCCAGATCCACCTTGTTTGAAATTCCAACTTCTTTCCTGGAAGTCCTGGCAGTGTCCATATGTTTTATACCTCTCCCACTGCCCCCTTCCCACGCCCCCCCCCCCCCAAAGCCCTCGCCCTCTCTCAGATGTCTCGATGTCTCCATGTCTCTCGGTCCCTGCTCTCAAATGTTGTGTTTGTGTCCTTCCCCCTCTCTCCCCATCTTGTCTACCGCTCCCTATGTTATATGTTTTATGTGTCGGTTTGTCTTTCTGTGTGATTAATGTTCGCTCTTTCACGAGCCTCGATATTGTATACAAAAAAAAAAAAAAAAAAAAAAAAAAAAGCAGAAGAGAGGAGAGAAGAGAAGCAAGCAGAGGAAAGGAGAGTGGAACGAGAACTCCAGGAAAGGTTAGAAAGGAGAAAAGCGGAGGAGAGGAGAGCTGCAAGGGACCTCGAAGCAGAGGAGAGAAAAGCGGAAAGGGAATTAAAGGAACGTGACATGGAGCTTCAGCAAGAAATCAAATTCAAGGAGCTGGAGTTAATGAGAGAACGGGGAGAGGCACCACCCTTGCTGACGGGGTCGACACCTAACCAGAAAACCTGGGATGTGGGCAGACATGTGAGGCTGGTTCCACCGTTCAGTGAAAAAGAAGTCGCGAAATTTTTTCCACACTTTGAGAAAGTGGCTCGACAATTAAACTGGCCGGAGGAGGCCTGGACCATACTCGTGCAAAGTGTGCTGGTGGGGAAATCTCAGGAAATTTATTCGGCGCTACCAATGGACCAATGTGCAGATTATGAGGTACTGAAGAAGCACACATCCTCAAGGCCTATGAGTTGGTTCCGGAAGCTTACAGGCAAAAATTCAGGAATGCCAGGAAGAGGGAGAGTGAGACCCATGTGGAGTTTGCCAGGGTGAAAGAAAACATGTTTGATCGGTGGTGTGAGTCAAAAGGAGTCGGGAAAGACTTCGAAACATTGCGGGACTTGATCCTGGTGGAGGAATTCCAGCAGTGTGTCCACGAGGACATCAAAGTGTACCTGCAGGAAAAGAAAGTACCAAAGCTGTGGGACGCAGCCACCATGGCAGATGATTATGCCTTAACCCACCGAATAGGGGTCCACGAACCTAACTCCTCGCCTAGATCTCCGCAGGGGAGGTGGGGAACAGCAGGTGCGGAGAACGACCATACATGGCGACGGCCTCGAGATGATTATGGGGACAACTATGATACCCCACCTGTTCGAAATCAGAGGGATGCGGGCCCAAGACAAACTTATAGTTCGGGGGGCCCGAGGCAGACCACGAGTTTTTCCTCCGGGCCTACTTGCGCTTTTTGCAAGAAACCTGGACACTTGATGTCCAGTTGTTACCGCATGAAAAGCGAAGACCCAGAGCGGAGTCCGACTACTACGACTCCAAACGCAATGGCCATTGTGAGAAATCGCCATCAAAAGGGTTACCAACCATTTATTTCAGAGGGGTTTGTGTCACGGGATGGAGCCTCCACTAACCGGAAACCGGTTAGGATATTGAGGGACACAGGGGCACATCAATCTTTAATGCTTGAAGGCATTTTGCCATGGTCCGAGGAGACGGCAACGGGGGATAGTGTTCGTTTACAGGGGATCGGGGGCGGTGTTAGTGCTCCCCTTCATGTCATCCATTTGGAGTCCGATTTGGTGTCAGGACCGGTCACCGTCGGTTTACAAGCCACGCTTCCTGTAGAGGGTGTATCTGTGGTTATCGGGAATGATTTGGCCGGGGGTCAAGTTTATGGTAACCTGAGGGTTGGTAAAGAGCCCAGCAGGGAAAATAACGCCACACCAGCTCGGGATGGCGACAAAAGTGCCAAGTTATTTGTAGGGGGACTGAACTTCAAAACAGAGGAAGAAGTTCTGACCTCTGTCTTCAACAGATATGGGCCGCTGGTGGAAGTGCGGTTGGTAAGAGACTGGGAAACGCAACAGTCAAGAGGGTTCGGCTTTGTCACGTTTGCCAGCACAAAAGACGCCAGAGAGGCAGAGAAGAATTGGAATGGCAAGGATTTGGAGGGTCGGACCATAACAGTAGGGAAGGCATGTCGTAGGCGTCGAGAGGTCTACAGGAGAGAACAACTGGGCGGTAGTTTTGGTGGTGGCCGTAATCAATATTATTATGTAGGCTCCCGGAGTTACGGCCGCTCCCGAAGGAAGGATTGGCAAAGTAGTGGCCGAGAAGGAGACCGCTATTCATGGGATTACAGGGACAAGTGGTCCCACCCTAATTATTAGGGAAGTTCTGAGAAGTTGAAGCACTGAATGCGGCGGAGCCGCCGAGCCAAGATTCCTACACGGATTAACCGTGAACGCCGTTCCTAAAGGCGTCCAGGTAGTGAACTTTCATGCACGGACTAACCGTGAACTCCCCGTTCCTCAAGGCGCCCATGTAAAGAACTTTCCTGCACGGACTAACCGTGAACTCCACGTTCCTAAAGGCATCCATGTAGTGAATACTCGGCTTGGCCTCCCAGAAAAAGTGCTATCGAGTGGCTTAACTTTGGATCTTTGATCAACCCCTTAACCTTCATTCACAAGAAACTGGCGGTCAAAGTCAGAGGGTCATTAGATGGAGTTTGATTTGGCAGGGACAATGTCGTTGCTGGTGCTTAGTCCAGAGTGAGTAATCTGGAGGGGTTGTGGTGAAATTTTGGTTGCTTTATTTTTAAGTGATAACTGTGCCCGGGGGCAACGGATAATGTGGGGGGGGGGTTGAGTTATCTGGTTTGTTTCTCCAAATTGGCCGGCAAAGAAAGTTTTCGCTGGGTTCAAACTTTCTTTCTTGAAGGGGGGGAGTGTTACATATTTATGTGAATGTATGTGGATTACCATTCAGGTCTTTGCTTATCCGTGTGTAGTATATTAAGGGTTGTTGTGATTGGAGGGTCAGGAGCCCTTCTGAACCAGTGGTCGGAAACGGAAGTGACCGGAAACGGAAGGAAAAAAGACACGAGGAAGAAAAGGGACGAGTAGTATTCTTCCTCGCCCCGCTCCGACCAAAGGTGGGATCGACCTTGTGCTGCGTGGAAAAGCGGCGTTCCGAAGACTGTCTGGCGAGAGGAATCACCGGGACGTGTACCTGCCCGGTGGAGACGTCAAGTTGACGTGGGGCCGTGCATCGACCGCGTCTGGCATCGTTCGCGGCACCGTCTAAATAGACGCGTGCGGGTCGCCCGTTGGGGCCTAACACGCCTGGCAAGCGGCGTGGGGCTTTTGGCTTGCTTTCCCGTCCCCGCGTCGAGTGGCCGCGAGGGGCTGTAGCCGGGGTGCCGGGTACGATACCTGCCCGGTGGAAACACGTCCACCCGGGGTTCGTTCAACCGCCCGAGTGCGGCGACGCCGACTATCATCTTGGTCAGGAGGGGCCCAGAGACATTGTGCGGGACCGAGACCAAAAGGGTGTCGTGAGTACTCACCGGGACACACGTATATAAGATGGCCATCTTACTCATAGGGAATTGATTGTGGCTGGGGAATTGTTGATGGTAGTGTATTGTTGATTGCTCGGGGAAAATCTCCGTGGTTGTAGTCATTGAAATATTGTTGATGGTTGTGTATTGTTGATGGCTCGGGGAAAATCTCCGTGGTTGTGTCATTGAAATTGTATGGTATCATTACCATTGAAATATATCCTTGAACGTCAGTTGTCTCTTGGGTGAAATTCATATGGATTGCGTGGCGAAAGCGCATATATAATACAGCTTTCTGGCGAAGTTCCTCTCACGGTCCGGGGGTCACTGAGACCAGGTATTCACCGAGGGGACCACGTAACAATTGGAACACAAGAGGTTGAATCGGTTGATTATGTCTCTGCTACATCTGAAATGATGAAATTTACACTATATTCGTTTAGTGATAGAATGGGTAAGGGAGCTGTTGAAGGTTTTATTCCTGATATGTCAATGGGTACAAACACAGACCCTGGTTATAGTCAAAGGAAGGCAATGTATAATGATGACACAAAACCAGAGAATAGTTTTACCATAGCAGTACCTCTGAATGGTATATTTGGATTTTGTGATTATGAAAAGGTTTTGTATGGTCTTAAAATTAGATTTCAACTACAAAGGAATGATAATGTAAATAGGTTGCTTTTTGGGGTTGAAAATGCTTTTGCAGACAACAATAAATTTGTTATTAATGATTTGTGTTGGTATATCAGTGAATATACTCCTAATCTTAAAACGGAAGAGATGTTAAATAGAAGACTTAACTCAAAGAAACCGCTAAATGTATCATACCTTAAAAGAAGATGTCAACACGTTAAACTGGAACACACTACCTACACTTGGAATTTGGGTGTTCTTCAAGGAAAGCCACGATACCTCTGGCTCATTTTTAAAAAACCAGATGGAGAGGACGGTACTAATAAGAATAATGCGCTGAGTGATAATGCTAAGGTGAAACAACTTCGGGTTTCTCTTGATGGCACATTTTATCCACGAGATAGATTGGAAATTGATTGTGAAAAAAATGATTATGCGGAAGCCTACAAGTCTTACCAAAAGGTGTGTGAAAGCAACGGTAATAATGATCCTATTTTGGATATGGTTGCGTTTCAAAAACTTTATACAATCTACACAATTGACCTGAGTTCTCAAAAGGAAACTATAAAGTCTAATAGATTGGATACTTCTCTATACATTGAAAGAGGAGAGAATGAAGAAGTTAATGCTTATTGTTTGCTTTTGGAAGAAACAGAATTACAGATTAATATAGATAATGGTGTTATGATTAATATCACATAGGTTTTTTCTCATAAATAAATGGTAGGGGTATATGTTAATCAAATCAATCTTAATAAATTAACATCTTGTATTCAAAATCAAAAGCCTTGTATTATTAATGTTAATACAATTCAAAGAAAAGGAGCTGTAAGAATTGATGTTTTACTCACACACACACAAGTAAAAACACTAAATGATACTGGTTCACTTAAAATTAAAATGACGAAACCTATGTTAAAGAAATATTCAATAGACGAGTCAAGAGGAGGATTTCTCCCGTTTCTAATTCCTTTATTTGCTGGTTTAAGTGCGGCGGGAGCATTGACTGGTGGTATTTCAGCAGCGGTAAAAACTGCTAACGAAAGGAAGGCACAACTAAAAGCTCAAAAAGAATTGGAAAGACATAACAAGGAGTTGGAGAAACAAATTAGTGGAAGTGGTGTAATTGTAGATTTTGCTCAAAAACTTGAAAGTCTACCTGATAAAGCTCGATTGTTGGTTGGAGATATGCTTTCCTCTATCTCTCAAGCGGGTGTTAAACTAAATAAACGGGGTAATGGATTGTATCTTTCTCATAAATAAATGGATAAATGGTTTAAACAATTTGGAAAGAATACATCAAATATTGAACTAGCTAAGTATTGTAAAACACTAAAAATTGATAATGTGGTTATTTGTATGAGAGATGAATTAATACATATAAATAAGAATACAAAGAATATTATTATGAATTTAGACACACAGAATGGTTCTCATTGGGTTTGTATTCATAATAGTCAGGATAAATATTATTTTGATAGTTATGGTATGCCACCACCTGTTGAAGTAATACAATTCTTACAGAATGGTGTTTATCAAACATTTAAAGTTCAAGAAATTAATTCTAAATGTTGTGGTCAATTATATTTATATGTATTATTTAATCTCAACAATAATGAAAATTTTTATGATGTCATTTTTAATCTAATATAAATGACTTATGTTGGAAAAGATGGTTCTATCTTTGGAAAATCCTCTCAGGATATTGATTTATCAAATTATTATACAAAGGCACAGGCTGAACGACAAAAATATAGTGTAAGTAAAAATATTAATATGAAGAATACTTATAAATTAATCAATTATCCAAACCCTACAGATGCGAATGACTTAATTAGATTTAGTGATTTATCACAATATATATATTTAAAGAAAACAGCGCGTTTTGTTAAACAAGTAAAATTTACAACCACAACACCTGGTTATACTGACCATACACCTTTCCTCATTGAATTTAACTACCTGCTTACAATTGAATTTTATAAAGAAGGACATATAGTTAATATGCAAATTAATAAATGGGGGTATGATATGCCTGATTTAGGGTATAATTGGTCTTTTTCAAGAAACATAGAAGACCTACATGATTTGAATCAGTCTCGTAAAGAAGAATATTATCCACTTGGTGAGGATAAGGATTTATGTGGAAGTACAATTAATAAACAACAAATACATGGTTTTAAGAAAATAAAAATATATGATAGTATAGCGATGGTTAGCATGACAAAGAAAGAAGGTAATGAGATAAGGATAGAAAGCCGAGGAATACAAACCGATTTGGTAGTGGGAAGATGGGGTGGTATTACCTGTCATAATATTAATCTCACATATATTTCTGATACATAAATGGCAGGAAGAAGACTACAAGAGAATTATAATTTTTGTATTCAAGGATACCTACAAGAAAAGGGTGCTCGGTATTACATACCTTATGATTTGGAGCATATACATGGGAATTTTGTCATAAAAAACTGGCCTTATACTGATATTGTTAAACCCACAAATAGAGACTTGTTTAAAGTATTAAATAAAAATGAACTTGTCAAAGTTATGAAATATAAAACTCTTTTAGAAATCGTCAACAAATCTTATTGGTATCCTATTATGAGAAAAATAATTATAGATACAAGAATATCTAAAAATCCAGATGAGTATATGTATAATATTCTTTGGGGTTCAAATTCAAGGGTAGCAAGGGATGAGGAAGGAGTTGAAGAAGAGAAGGAGGAAAGAGAGAAAAAGGAGAAGGAGGAAAGGGAGAAAAAGCAGAAGGAGGAAAGGGAGAAAAAGGAGAAGGAGGAAAGGGCGAAAAAGGAGGAGGAAAGGGAGAAAAAGAAAAAGGAGGAAAGGGAGAAAAAGGAGAAGGAGGAAAGGGAGAAAACGGAGAGGGAGGAAAGGGAGAAAAGAGAGAAGGAAGAGAGGGAGGAAAGGGAGAAAAGAGAGAAGGAGGAGAGGGAGCAAAGAGAGAGGGAGGAAAAATATAAAAAGATGGAAATCAGTGAGATTAATAAAAGATTGAAGGTATTACAGCAAATAAATCAAACTCAACGCACTGAGGAGGAAAATAAAGAAATGAGAAGTCTAATGAAAATATTATTTTCAAGAATAACAACGTCAATGTCTTCAGTTTCAGGGAGGAGATTTACACGAGAAAGTGGGGATAAAGAAGAAGAAGAAGGAAAAGATTATGTGGTTGATGATGTCGGTGTAATTGACTTTAGTTAGTTTTATTTGTAAATAAATGGAGGAGAGAGTGAAGGCATTCCTTAGGATTCTTTATGTTTTAAAAATAAAGATTGAAATGTATATGTTAAAAACCAAAAAGGTTTTGATACTCTGTTGGAATTTTTCTGATAAATAAATATGAGTTATTGTCTCAAATGTAAAAAGAAAACTAAATCTAAAAATATCTCTTATGTTAAAGCTAAAAATAATAGAGTTTATCAAAAAGGAATATGTCAAGTATGTGGCTCTAAAAAGTGCCAATTCATCTCTCCTAAAAGAGGAGGAGACATACAAAAGTTTCTGTCAGGAAGTAAATTTACAACAACTGGAATTCCAGGGGAATTACACCTTCCAGGGTATTCTTTCTGTGGTCCAGGAACAAACTTGGATAAAAGATTAGATGAGGCTGACAATCCTAAACCTTGGTCCAGACCTATAAATAGGGTTGATGAAGTGTGTATGAAGCATGATATTGCTTATGGGAATACCACTACATTGGATGAAAAACATGAAGCAGACAGAGAAATGTTGTATAATTTGTCCTTGATACGAAATCCGATATTGAGAGAGAAAGTTGATAGGTTTATTGTGAAAAAAATGATAAGTGTTAAATTGAAACTTGGTCTTGGTTATTTCCCAAAAAACTATTAAACTCCAATGATGTTATCAAGACTGAGGAGCTTTTGGCTAATTAATTACATAAACCTATAATCACAAAGTTTAAAAGAAGGAAAGTTTATTCTAAATACACTGACCACATATGGTCCACTGATTTAATCGAACTAAATAATGATAAGGGATACAGGTATGCTTTAACCGTTATTGATTTGAGGAGTAGATTTGCCTGGGTTGTTCCTTTGAAAAACAAGAGAGGTGATACTTTAATGTTAGCCTTTAAGCTAATATTTGATAGGAATAAAAGGAAACCAAAGAAGTTATGGACCGATGAGGGAACAGAGTTCTATAACAAAATATTTATGAAATTTCTTAAAGGGGAGGGTATTAAATTATACAGCACCTTTAATGAAGGAAAAGCAGCTGTTATTGAGCGTTTTAATCGTACTTTGAAAGAGAGACTATATAAAACATTCACACAACTCGGTTCTCAAAAATGGGTGTATTTAATTCAGGATATTGTCGATAATTACAATAATACAGTTCATTCATCCACAAAATCAAAACCATCAGAAACATTTACAAAATTAGAATATGAAAAGGAGATTAATTTGAGAAAGCCCAAGTTTAAAGTTGGTGATATTGTAAGAATATACAAATGGAAAAGTCATTTTGAGAAAGGTTATACACAAAAATGGACTCGTGAATTATTTAAAATCATTTATGTAATGGATACAGCTCCTTGGACCTACAAATTATATGATTTAAATGGAGAAGAAATCTTGGGTTCATTTTACTCGCAAGAATTACAAAAAACACAAGTAAGCAGCTAATACCCTTGAAAATAATAAATAAATAAATAAAATGTAATGGGGATACGTTTTTTAATCTGTGAACCCCAAACACAGAATCGCACAACTTTTTAGTTGGGGCTTAACTTTTGTGTGTGTATAATGGGGATACGTTTTTAAATCTGTGAACCCCAAACACAGAATCCCTCAACTTTTCAGTTGGGGCTTAACTTTTGTGTGTGTATAATGGGGATACGTTTTTAAATCTGTGAACCCCAAACACAGAATCCCACAACTTTTTAGTTGGGGCTTAACTTTTGTGTGTGTATAATGGGGATACGTTCTTGAGATCTGTGAACCCCAAACACAGAATCCCTCAACTTTTCAGTTGGGGCTTAACTTTTGTGTGTGTATAATGGGGATATGTTTTTAAATCTGTGAACCCCAAACACAGAATCCCACAACTTTTTAGTTGGGGCTTAACTTTTGTGTGTGTATGTGTGAGTGAGTCATAATAATATACAAACCCTAACCCAACCCCATCCCTAACCCAACCCCATCCCTAACCCAACCCCATCCTTAACCCATCCCCATCCCTAACCCAACCCCATCCCTAACCCAAACCCATCCCTAACCCAACCCCATCCCTAACCCAACCCATCCCTAACCCAACCCCATCCCTAACCCAACCCCATCCCTAACCCAACCCCATCCCTAACCCAACCCCATCCCTAACCCAACCCCATCCCTAATCCAACCCCATCCCTAACCCTCACATTCAAAATCGCAACCCTAACCCAATCCCATCCCTAACTCCAACCCCAACCCTAACACTCACATTCAAAATCCCAACCCTAACCCAACCCCATCCCTAACCCAACCCCATCCCTAACCCTCACATTCAAAATCCCACCCAAACCCTAACATAATCTTTTTTTCTTCTTTTTAAAAAATACGTATTTCATTTTTTTTTTTTCCTCTTCCTCCAATTCTGTCTTTCAAGGCTTTCAAGTTTGAAGAAGTAGAAATGGGAAGAAAGAATTTTCCAGCACTTTCTTCCTCGAACTTTCTTGATATTGCTTAAATCAAGCGTCATTAAACAAAGAACATTGTTCATTGCTTTAGAATCCAAAGAGTCTCCAAGATGGACCCCACAGGTAGAGTCTCCAAAATAAAACCAACTTTCCAAGTTCCCAAGGTATAACCACATTCCTGTTGAGCCTCCAAGATAGGTATCACATTCCGAGTCATCAAAACAAAACCCCCATTCCGAGTCTCCAAAAATATAACCATCTTTCCAAGTCTCCAAGGTAGAACCACAATTTTCAGAAATATTGGGGGTTTCCATGATAAGTCTCACATAGTATAACTGCGGAGCATCAGGGAAAACTTCCCTTTCCCAATTTTTTAGGGTTTCTATGATGTGTCTCACATAGTATAACTGCGGACCATCAGGGAGAATTCCCGTTTCCCAATTTTTTAGGGTTTCTATGATGTGTCTCACATAGTATAACTGCGGACCATCAGGGAGAACTCTCCTTGCCCAATTTTTTTAGGGTTTCTATGATGTGTCTCACATAGTATAACTGCGGACCATCAGGGAGAATTCCCGTTTCGCAATTTTTTAGGGTTTCTATGATGTGTCTCACATAGTATAACTGCGGACCATCAGGGAGAACTCTCCTTGCCCAATTTTTTAGGGTTTCTATGATGTGTCTCACATAGTATAACTGCGGACCATCAGGGAGAATTCCCGTTTCATAATTTTTTAGGGTTTCTATGATGTGTCTCACATAGTATAACTGCGGACCATCAGGGAGAACTCCCCTTTCCCAATTTTCAGAAATTTGTGGGTCTCCAATGTATGACTTGTATTCTGGCTCATCAAGGTAGAACTTGTTCAGTGGGTTTTGTTTTGATAACTCACAACAAGTATCATCATGGTAAAACTCTTTTTCAGGATTTTGTGGATCTCCAAGGTATAACTCTTTGGCTGGGTCATCAAGGTAGAACTCGTTCTGGGGGTCTTGGTTGTTCAAAATGTCTTCAAACAAAAAAATAACTTCATCCCAAGTTGTGTTAAAAGCAGAATTTTCATTTCGTATCTCAGATACAATTTCCTGTGAAAGAAAATAACAATGTATTAATTTAATACAATATTTTTATTTGTATAAATCCAGCTGTATGAATATTAAAAGAAACTTTGTTAACTCTTACACGAGTCTCATCTAAAAAAAAAAAAAAAAAAAAAAAAAAAATTAATTAATTAATTAAATAAATCAATAAATAAATAAATAAACAAACTTACCTCCATTGATAAGAGGTTCGAGTCCAGTTCATCAATCTGAAGGTTGAGTGCTACACAGGTAGTAGGACTCCAAGGAATAGCAAAGTTATCCCATTCCATTTCAGCATAGTAGTCCATTCTCAAGTGAAGCAGAAAGCGTGTTTGAAAAAGCCTGTGTGGTCGGTGCCTTTTATAAGGACTGGGTGTGTCATTTCCTGAGGAAATTCCCTGGGCGTGTCTTAACTGGAAATGATGTGATGGGAATTCCCTGAAAATGATGTAATGTATTACCTGGAAATGATACAATGCTGAAGAGTTTATAAAGTGGGTGGGGCTTAGCAAAAGTGGGTGGGGCTTAGCAGAAGTGGGCGAAGCTTAGCAAAAGTGGGCGGGGCTTTGCATTAACTGGGTGTGGCTTAACAAAAAGTGGGCGGGGCTTAGTAAAAAGTGGGCGGGTTTACCAAAAAGTGGACGGAGCTTAACAAAAGGTGGGCAGAGCCTACCAAAAAGTGTGTGGCACTGGAGGTGCTCAAACAAGAACATTGAGGGAGGTTTATCATTTTATCTCAGCTCAGTTAAAATATCTTAATAAAGAACCAAACTCAAACATCTTTTTTGTTAATATATTAGATGGTGAAGGGAGTGGCAAGATAATTAAATTATTTCCCACGCATAAACAAATATTTGTAGGATCAATGTTTGAGTGGTCTACTCAGGATCATTGATAGTAAGAGTACCATAAGACCAAGGGGGAATCATTGTTTGAGTGGTCTAATGAACAACATTAAGGATAGGTGTCAAAAGGCTAAAAGGTTCGTAAAGAGGTGAGAGGAAAATTAACATGGAAGTGAATGAGTCGATGTTTGAGTGGGTCAAAGATAATCTGCCAGATGATATGTAGAAGAAGGATTATAGGTCTATAAGAGAAAACAAATATTTGTAGTGTTCGAGTGGTCTAATAAACAACATTAAGGATAGGTACTATAGACAAAAGGTTCATAAAGATGAGGGTGGGAGAAATAGAGGTGTTAATGGGCAATGAGGTTAAGAGGAAAATTAACATGTAAGTCAATGGGAAAATGAGAGTGTCCCAGAAGCAACATATATACACTACTGATGTGCAGACATCTGTCATGTCTGTCTTGTGAAGAGTGGTTGAACAGCACTCGTGATTGGTGAAACGAACACTTTGAAGCGACAAAGATCAGTGGAGTATAGAATGTGGACTGTTAATCAGATAAGCGGAGGTTCGGACGACAAGGTGCAGCTGTGCCGCCGATGCAGTGCCCCTTTCGGCTTAAGACCAAGGCTCGCCTGCCAGGAAAACCGTCGGATCTTTAACGACCACCGACCAATTCCAGCAGAATTAGTGTGTTTAACGTCTATCCGAGGGATGGCTCACACATTATTGAGTCGCCCTGCCTGGGAAACATCAGGATGACAGGTTGGAATGGGGTTAAGATTCAGATCCAAGCTAGACCCTCTGTCTGGCTGTTTGTTTGTCTGTTTGTGTTACGTGCTCCTCCCCGACCCCCTGGTCATGGTGTACCTCCGAGCCCCGAAAGGAGTCACGGCAGGAAAATATGTTATCCTGTGTCCAAAAATCAATGGTGAAACCACACCAATTGCAAATAATACCAACACCAATAATACAAACAAATATTGTATTAAAAATCACACAAAAATAACAGTACAACAATAATAGGCATCAAGAGTACATTCAATATCTCCTATGATGGTACCACCAGCTAACATGCATAAGGTAACTCACTGTGCTCCAAGTGAGTGGCAACAAACCTTCCCCAATGTCTCTATATTCCCGTCTTCGAGCTCAGAGTTGGTCCCCTCCAGTGATCAACGGAACGATGTCGAATCGAAACCCGAATCTCGTTCAGAGGACAAGCACAGACACGTCGCCCAAAACGGCACAAAGGCGCATGCAGCCCAAAACGGAGAAAAAGGTCACGTGGTTAAAGCAGCACAAAGGCGCACTCGCAGCGACTGGGAAATCCAAAGGCATCTTCCAAGTATGAACTTTCACTGTTCACGGTCGGCGAGCCGCAAAGTAATCGTCAAAAGCCTCAGTGCCCACACACACCACAGATACGTCTGAAAACGGTGGAAATGGTTGACGAAGCAAGGAGAGTTTGCTCGACGCGCGAAGCGCACGAGTCAAAATGGCCGACGGCTCGTGGTTCTGGAGTCGTCATGACCCAGCGATGATTCTTCAGAATCTAACGCCAAACCTGACACGCAGGATGACCCGTCACAGCGATATCAACTTTATCGCAGGAATTCCTTTTTCCCAGGAAACCCAAAGTACATGACTCTTGCTCGACAACATTCGTTGCAGACTGCAAAGCAACCAGCTTCTTCCCCGACTCTCTCGCTCAGGCTCTTCCTCCTCGCTCCATCTCCCGGTTCGGTTTCCGGTATCAGTTAAAGTTAACCTTTTTAACTTTTGAGAACTGTTCGTAAACAATAAACCTTTGGAAGACAATAATAGTACATAGAATCAGAAATCTTTCAAGTGGAGGAAAACATCAACAACGGAAGTGATGAATCCATAACACTTCCCCCCCTCAAGAAAGAAAGTTTGAACACAGCGAAAACTTTCTTTGCAGACAAAATCTTTAAACAAACAAAAGTAAACTCACAACCCAAATCCTCAATTCCCGTGAGCAACAATAATCAATATTTCCCCAAAAATAAAGCAACAAACTTTCACACAACCCACAGAGATTTCCAAAGTTAATTCACTCTGGAGAAAGCATCAGCAACGACATTGTCCCTGCCCTTTACATGTTCAATTTCCAAGTTGAACTCCTGCAAAGTCAAACTCCATCTCAGCACCCTCTGATTTTTCCCTTAGTTTCGTTTGAATGAAGGTTAAGGGGCTGTGATCAAAATCCAAAGTCAAGCAAGTCTACGGCACTTTTCCCCGGGAGGCCGAGCTGAAAGCCAGGTTCCATGGTGGTTGGGTGGTGAGGCCTGGAAGTATTCACTACATGGACGCCTTTAGGACCATGGAGTTCACGGTTAGTCCATGCAGGAAAGTTCACTACATGGACGCCTTTAGGAACGTGGAGTTCACGGTTAATCTGTGTAGGGAAGTTCACTACATGGACGCCTTTAGGAACGTGACGTTCACGGTTAATCCGTGTAGGAATCTTGGCTCGGTGGCTCCGCAGCATTCAGTGCTTCAACTTTTCTGAACTTTCATAATAATTACGGTGGGACCGCTTGTCACTGTAGTCACATGAATAGCGGTCTCCTTCTCGGCCACTACTCTGATAATCCTTCCTTCAGGAGCTGCCGAAACACTGGGAGCTTCCATAATAATATCGATTGCGGCCACCACCAAAACTACGACTCCGTTGTCCTCTTCTGTAGCCCTCACAACACCTATGAAATGCCTTCCCTACTGTTATGGTCCGACCCTCCAACTCCTTGCTATTCAGATCCTTTTCTGCATCTCTGGCGTCCTTGGAGTTTTCAAACATGACAAAGCCAAACCCTCTTGATTTTTGTGTCTCCCTGTCTTTTATCAGCAGCACTTCCAAAAGCGGTCCATATTTGCTGAAGGCAGACTCCAGAACATCTTCCTTGGTTTTGAAGTTCAGTTTCCCTACAAAGAGCTTGCCAATATTGCCTCCATCCCTGACTTGCGTGTGCTGACACCTAGTTTCAGGGTACTTCCTCGTCGGCTTTTCAACAAACATCGGGTTACCAGAAACTTGACCACCGGCCAAATCATTCCCGATAACAAAAGATACTCCCTCTACCGGAAGAGTGGCTTGTAAACCTACGGTGACCAGTCCTGACACCAAATCAGACTCCAAATGGATGACATGAAGTGGAGCTCTAACACAGCCACCAATCCCCTGTAAACGAACACGATCACCAGTTGCCGTCTCCTCTGACAATGGCAAAATGCCTTCAAGCATCAAAGACTGATGTGCTCCTGTGTCCCTCAAGACCCTAACCGGTTTCTGGTTAGTCGAGTCTCCATCCAAGGACACAAACCCCTCTGAAATAAATGGTTGGTAACCCTTTTGAGGGCGATTTCTCACATTTGCCATTGCATTCGGAGTTGTACAAGTCGAACTCTGCTCCTGATTTTCCTTTCCCAAAGCATAACAGTGGGATAGAAGTGTCCAGGTTTATGGCAAAAAAGTGCAAGTAGGCCAGGAGGAGAACCTCGTGGTCTGCCTCGAGCCCCCCGGAGGATAAGTCCGTCTTGGAACTGTAGACCTCTGATCCCGAAGAGTCGCGGTACCCGATCTGTCCTCATAGTCATCTCTAGACCGCCCCCCTGAATCTTCGTTCTCCGCACCGGATGTATCATAACTCTCCGTGCGAACTCTAGGCGGGAAGTTAGGTTTATGGAACCTTATCCTGTGTGTTAAGGCATAGTCATGCCATGGTTGCTGCCTCATACAACTTTGGTACTTTCCTTTCCTCCAGATGTACTTTAATGTCCTCATGGACACACTGTTGGAATTCCTCCACCAGGATCAATTGTCGCAAGAGTTCGAAGTCTTTCCCAACCCCTTTTGAATCACACCACCTGTCAAACATGGGTTCTTTCATTCTGGCAAACTCCACATGGGTCTCGCTCTCCCTCTTCCTGGCATTCCAGAATTTTTGCCGGTAAGCTTCAGGGACCAATTCATAGGCTTTGATAATGGTTTTCTTCACTATCTCATAATCTGCACATTGCTCAATCGGTAAAGCCGAATAAATATATTGAGCTTTACCCACCAGAACACTTTGCACTAACATGGTCCAGGACTCCTCCGGCCATTTTAGCATTCGAGCCACTTTCTCAAAGTGTAAAAAAACTTGGCTACCTCCTTTTCATTGAAGAGTGGAACAAGCCTAACATGTCTGTCAAGATCCCAGGTGTTCTGACTCGGTGTCAAACCAGTCAGCGTGGATAACACAAGTGCGAAAAGTGGTTTTTCATCACTAACACAAGTGCGAAAAGTCGTTTTTCCACACTAATACAAGTCCAAAGGGGGTTTCCTGCACCAACACAAGTGCGAAAAGTGGTTTTTCAACACTAACACAAGTGCGAAAAGTGGTTTTTCAACACTATCACAAGTGCAAAAAGTGTTTTTTCCACACTAATACAAGTGCAAAAGTGGTTTCCTGCACCAACACAAGTGCGGAAAGTGGTTTTTCAACACTAACACAAGTGCGAAAAATGGTTTTTCAACACTAACACAAGTGCGAAAAGTGGTTTTTCCACACAAATACAAGTGCAAAAGTGGTTTCCTGCACCAACACAAGTGCGAAAAGTGGTTTTTCAACACTAACACAAGTGCGAAAAGTGGTTTTTCAACACTATCACAAGTGCAAAAAGTGTTTTTTCCACACTAATACAAGTGCAAAAGTGGTTTGCTGCACCAACACAAGTGCGAAAAGTGGTTTTTCAACACTAACACAAGTGCGAAAAGTGTTTTTTCCACACTAATACAAGTGCAAAAGTGGTTTCCTGCACCAACACAAGTGCGAAAAGTGGTTTTTCAACACTAATACAAGTGCAAAAGTGGTTTCCTGCACCAACACAAGTGCGAAAAGTGGTTTTTCAACACTAACACAAGTGCGAAAAGTGGTTTTTCAACACTAACACAAGTGCGAAAAGTGTTTTTTCCACACTAATACAAGTGCAAAAGTGGTTTCCTGCACCAACACAAGTGCGAAAAGTGGTTTTTCAACACTAACACAAGTGCGAAAAGTGGTTTTTCAACACTAACACAAGTGCGAAAAGTGGTTTTTCAACACTAACATAAGTGCGAAAAGTGGTTTTTGCACACTAATACAAGTGCAAAAGTGGTTTCCTGCACCAACACAAGTGCGAAAAGTGGTTTTTCAACACTAACACAAGTGCGAAAAGTGGTTTTTCAACACTATCACAAGTGCAAAAAGTGTTTTTTCCACACTAATACAAGTGCAAAAGTGGTTTCCTGCACCAACACAAGTGCGAAAAGTGGTTTTTCAACACTAACACAAGTGCGAAAAGTGGTTTTTCAACACTAACACAAGTGCGAAAAGTGGTTTTTCCACACCAATACAAGTGCAAAAGTGGTTTCCTGCACCAACACAAGTGCGAAAAGTGGTTTTTCAACACTAACACAAGTGAGAAAAGTGGTTTTTCAACACTATCACAAGTGCAAAAAGTGTTTTTTCCACTCTAATACAAGTGCAAAAGTGGTTTCCTGCACCAACACAAGTGTGAAAAGTGGTTTTTCAACACTAACACAAGTGCGAAAAGTGGTTTTTAAACACTAACACAAGTGCGAAAAGTGTTTTTTCCACACAAATACAAATGCAAAAGTGGTTTCCTGCACCAACACAAGTGCGAAAAGTGGTTTTTCAACACTAACACAAGTGCGAAAAGTGGTTTTTCAACACTAACACAAGTGTGAAAAGTAGTTTTCAACACTAACACAAGTGCGAAAAGTGTTCAACACTAACACAAGTGCGAAAAGTGTTTTTTCCACACTAATACAAGTGCAAAAGTGGTTTCCTGCACCAACACAAGTGCGAAAAGTGTTTTTTCAACACTAACACAAGTGCGAAAAGTGGTTTTTCAACACTAACACAAGTGCGAAAAGTGGTTTTTCAACACTAACACAAGTGTGAAAAGTGGTTTTTCAACACTAACACAAGTGCGAAAAGTGGTTTTTCAACACTAACACAGGTGCGAAAAGTGGTTTTTCAACACTAACACAAGTGCGAAAAGTGGTTTTTCCACACTAATACAAGTGCAAAAGTGGTTTCCTGCACCAACACAAATGCGAAAAGTGGTTTTTCAACACTAACACAAGTGCGAAAAGTGGGTTTTCAACACTATCACAAGTGCAAAAAGTGTTTTTTCCACACTAA